>NC_081548.1:514561-526430 GCF_901000735.1 Corylus avellana
GAGTAATGCTACGGAGCAGTATTCTATCAGCAATCCGTCCGCATTTACCTTGGGTTAACCCAACTTGGGTTAACTATTTTTAAAAAAAAAAAAAAAAATCAAAAAGTAAACCCACATGTAAAGATTATTTCATTTTCCCTCCCTCTCTGCAACATCTCCCGCCTCTCCCACCTGCACCGGCCCTTTCCCCTCTCCCGCCCACTACTGTCGCCACCCACCACAATGGAGGAGTCCCAGCACGAAGCAGCAGCACCGCTACCCACCATGGCCTTTTCCCCTGTAAGAAACTCTTCTAAAACTTAAAAACATTTTTTGATTTTCTTGTACAATAAAATTTTTGTGAGTCTGGATGGAAGAAATTGCAAAAATTGTGGTGGAAAACCTTTGGAAATGGAACTTTTGAACTTATGTACATACCCAAATCTGACGCCCATACTGAATGCAGAAACAACAATAATTTGTTTGCCCTTAACTTGCCCACCCTCAAAACTCTCCACCACTAATTCAGGGGCACCCCTAGGATCCTTCAGCTATTGACGTTAGACCAGCAAATTTGTTGCTGCTGTTTCAATCTTCACTGTTTAGAGTCCTTAGTAAATTAAAACTTAGATGAACAATTGAACAAAGAAGGAAAATCAGCCTTCAAGTCTTTCAAGAACAAGCTCAGAAAAGAAGAAGAAAAGAAATTATAGAACAAAGAATAAAGAAGGAAGGGCCCAAAAAGAAACAAGGACGAAGAAGGCAGAGTGTTTGGGATGTCTTAAAGTCATTAAGATTTTTTGCTTTTTTTTTAAGTGATGAGACATTGTTCAATTTGTTCACAATTCACAAGACATCACAATTAATTACAATGCACAAGCCACAAGACTTATTTGTGGCTATAGTTTTTTCTTTTAGAAATGGAAGCTAAAACTTCCACTGCAATTTTTTTTTTTTTTTGGAAGATGGATAAATGTAACATTATAATTAATTAAAGCTACTCCCTAGTTAATTGTTGGATATACACAATTAAACTTTAAAGTGTTAAAAACATATTTGCAGGAATAGCTTTTGCATTATATAATTAATTTTTTTTGGATAATCTCTATCAATGTAAATTATGCAAAATTGATTTTTTAAATGCTATATGGAAACAACTCTTTTTAAAAAAATTTCTTTCCAGCATGTATACCGCATTAAAAATGGATGATCATTATGCATCTAGAAACTCTAACTCATAAGATGATACTTAGATGGTTCTGAAACCCTCAATAGATTTAATTTATTGATTCAGATGGAAAGAAGTAATTCATTCATGTACAATGAATTCTAACTGCAAGACATCCATCCAATTCCATAAATAAATTTTGAAATTTCTCATGCTACTCCCTAATTAGATTGAACTCAATCACTTACTATTGAAATATATAATTAAAATTGATAAAAAAAAAAAAAAAATTATTTCGTTAGTTGTATTTTGCCCCCCGTGAACAAAAGTTCTGGCTCCACCACTGGCCCGCTAAAGTGCCCTTTCTTTTCAAAGTAACAAATACACTGCCTCCTTCAGCAGCCCTAACCAAAAGCATGGATTTTTAACAGAATAAAATAAATAAATTAATTAAAAAAAAAAAAAAAAAAAGTGCAGAGCTCTATTCTGGCGAGGTAAAATTCAGGCTATTAAAATGATATTTTTTTAACATAGATCAAAACATTCTGTTTGTCTGATTCTTCAGCAGTAACGAAAATTTCAAATATATGCATGAATTTAATACTGTTCCAAGCATTAGGGAAACACCACCTAATTTGGTCGTTATTATATTAACTTTAGGTTAATGTTTCTAATTTGATTTTTTTTTTTCTTGTAATAATTCATAGATTGACTCGGAAAATGAATGCGAGGATGAAAATTTACGTACACATTTTCCCGTTGGTGATGATCTGCCCCCTCAAATTGTCATTGAAAATGGTTTGTTCAGCTCTTATTCTCTTATTCGTACATTTTACGCATCATTTGTTGTTTGTTTATTATTATTATTTTTTTGTGTTGTAGGTGAAAATGAAACTGTAAGTGATGAGGACGATAATAATGGCAAGGGCAAGGGCAAGTTTGAGTGGAAGCTCGTAAGTGAAGACGAAAATGTTGAGCAAAATCAGCGAGGTATGACATTTAGCTCTATGGAAGATCTTCGCTCATATTATAGGCGGTTTGGTCGGAAAAAAGGTTTTGGAGTGGTAATCAAAAAAGTCACTAGAGACAAAATCACTGGGGAAAGCACACGTGTCACCCTTGCATGTGGGCGTCAAGGCAAGCCACAACCCAAAACAAGCCAGCCAAATCCCACAGTAAAAACGGACTGCAAGGCGAAGTTGAATGCAAAGTTTGTTGAAGGACAGTGGTATGTGACTAGTGTAGTTATTGACCACAATCATGATTTAAGCCCAAAGACGGGAAGATATTTTAAATGCAATAGGAATTTGAATTCTAACGTGAGAAGAAAGATTATAATAAATGATATGTCTGGGATTAAACTGAGTCAGAGTTATAATGCTCTTGCTGTTGAAGCTGGGGGGTATGAGAATCTTCCTTTTATAGAAAAAGATTGCAGAAACTTCATTAACAAGGAAAGGCGCATTCGGCTTGGCCAAGGAGGTGCTAAAGCACTTCTAGACTATTTGAATAGGATGCAAGCAGCCGATAGTGGTTTCTACTTTAGAGTTGATGTTGATGATGATTCTAGATTGAAAAATGTATTTTGGGTTGACGCAAGAAGTAGGGCATTGTATGAAAGTTTTGGGGATGTTGTGACATTTGACACGACATACTTAACTAACAAATATGGTATGCCATTTGCTCCATTCGTGGGAGTGAACCACCATGGTCAGTCAATCCTTTTTGGAGCAGCATTAATATCTAGTGAGGATACAGAAAATTTTGTATGGTTGTTTGAGAATTGGTTAAATTGCATGAATGGCCAAGCGCCCATCGCAATTATAACAGATCAAGATCGGGCTATGAAAAATGCAATTGCAAGAGTTTTCCCAGGAACCCGACACCGATATTGTCTATGGCACATTTTGAAAAAAATTCCTGACAAATTTAAATCATATTCAAATTATGTTGCCATTAAGAGTGCCATACATAAATGTGTTTATGAGTCTCAAACATGTGGTGACTTTGAGGTAGGAAGGAAAAGTCTACTAGATAGTTATGACCTTAATGATCATGATTGGTTGCACCAGTTATATAATGACCGGACTTTTTGGGTACCGGCATATCTAAAAGGTGTGTTTTGGGCTGGTATGAGGACTACACAGCGGAGTGAAAGTATGAATGCCTTTTTTGATGGCTATCTGCATCCGTCTACCACTTTGAAGCAATTTGTTGATCAATATGATCTTGCTTTGCGGAAGAAGGTTGAGAATGAGACTCATGCAGATTTTAAGTCTTTTACTACTAAGGTTTGATGTCTAACCTTCTATCATTTTGAGGAACAATTTCAAAAACTTTACACCAATACCAAATTCAAAGAAGTTCAGGTTGAGATAATGCACAGAATTTATTGTACTGTCTCCCTTTTGACTAAAGAGGGTTCAATTTGCACCTACCAAGTGATTGAACAGGTAAAAGTTCAAAATGCAGTAGTTGAAGATGCTTATGTGAAATTAGTAACATATGTTGTCTATTTCAATGGAGCTGAAGATGAATTTGAAGTAAAATGCACATGTGACTCATTTGAATCAAGAGGCATCGTATGCAGACATGTCTTTTCTGTATTGTGTGCACATAACATTACATCTTTGCCACCCAAATATTATCTTGATCGTTGGAGGAAGGATGTGAAGCGAAGATATACTTTAATTAAAAGTAGTTTTGATGCGTTGAGTGCCAACCCCGAAGTAGAAAGATATGACACCTTGTGCAAACGTATGCTTACATTAGCAGAGGTCGCTGCAAGAAACGTGGATGATTACACAAAAGTCAATAAGCATATTGATATGTTAATGAAGGAATTACGTGGTTCAAGTCCACCTTCGCTTGCACTTCCAGACGTATCTTTAGCATGTAATGAATTCATTGATGATGTTGAGTTGGCGGTAGATGGTAATGAAGTTCATAGTCCCAATGTAGCTAAAAAAAGAGGAAGGTTACCGCATAAAAGGAAGATGTCTGCGGTGGAAAAATCTACAGTGAAAAACAGTAATCCCAATCAAAGGAAACGAAAGAAGAAGGTTACTTACTTTCCTTCTCATATTGCTTAATTATTATTATTATTAAAAAAAATTGTGCATTTCTTAATATTTTTCCTGTTTTTTACTTAAAGACTTCCCATGGAGATGATGTTCCACACAGTGATGTTTTTGAAACTCAAGAGAGTGCAACTACTGAGGTATTAAAAATGAAAATAAATAAATATTTTATGAGATTTGATTTATACTGTTATCTGAAATATTGAAATTGGACTTTGTAGGATATGTGGCCACTTGCGCTATTGGAACGGTGATTGGAATGGAAGGCCTACAAGTTAGAATGCATCTATTTTGATGTTTTGGCACTTTTTTGGTATTGTATAAACTAGTGAATGTGGATTTAATTTCATTGTAAATGATACCTGACATTTACAATATTGTAGATATTTGTAGAAGATGCCTCACTTTTTATATAAAGGTGAACTGTGATTGGATTTGTTTGAATGTTTGGGGAATTACGTGGCAAGGGAAAGTTATATAAATGTGATATCCAAGAAGTTAAGAAGCAAAATTCTGCATTTTTTCTCTATATTGGCTGAGGAGTGCTTGTAATTGGATGCCCTGAGTGTGCTAGTTGATTATGATTATTAAGTACAAATTTTCTGCAGACTTCCATTCTTCTTTGATTCTATTCATATTAGTTTATTTGACACTTGATAATATTTCAAAAAGATGTTGAGGATTAGACTGGTAAGTTAGGGCTGACTCATGTGCCTGATTTTTTGAGATTTTATGCAGATTTCATATTAATGTAATCCATTAGCTCACCAACTAGTCGGAGGAATCTAATGAGATTGTGTACAAAATGTATTGTCTATCTAGGGTTTATGAGGTTGTTGACTTGCTATAGCATTTCCAATTTCCTCCATTTATTCTCACCTTTTTACATCCAATTTCCTCTGCACATATTTTGGACGCCTCACAATGCTAATGCATATATGCTGAAGTTATATGCAGAATTTTGCTTCTCAATCAATCAAGGCAACATACATGAGCTTTAATTGAAGTACATTCACTCTCCAAATTGTTGATCAATGTTATTGTTGGTTAATTTACAACACAATGAATAAGTTCATCTTAACATCAGCTTACTACCACTATATTGATTGTAACCACTAACATAAAATAGTATCATCAAAATAAAAAAAAATAAAAAAAATAAAAAAACCTAAAGCAGCCTGATACATCCTCTCCTTAGACTAGTACAACTTTACTCTAGTTTGATACAACTCTTAACTTCAACTGAAATTGGACAGATTGATGCTCCATTTCAGTACGCATTCTATCTCCTGTGTCGTGTAGTCGTTTCATTTCAGTACGCATTCTTTTTTCGTAAGTGTCAATTTCTACCAAAGTTTTTTCCTGTCCAGGAGGTTCTGACATAAGCAAGAATTCCACAATAACATAGCAAACGCCCATTGGATGCATTGCTATTTGTAAACATTATTTTCCTGTCTGTACCTACACAAAAAATTAAAGCTAAGGTGAAAATGATGTAGAACAAGATACAAAGTTGTACATAGATGTACCAAATGAGTTATTTCCATTCCATCTGCTAGACAACCAATCAAAAAAAAGGGCAAATCACCTTTTCCTTTCTATTAAATTCAAATTTAACAACCCACCACTTATCCTAATCACCACATATTCATACAATCTGGTGTTGACATGGTTTTGACCACTATGGTGTTAGGTCTTTAACAATCTCCAATACATTTTATCTTCACCTCTACTAGAAGGGAATTTAGAATACATGTCAAAAAATATGCTCACAATTTCCAATTTCCAATTTCCAATTTCCAATCTTGAAAACCAAGAACAAGATGAGGATACAAGATGAGGATTCCAACAGCACATTCCCTCAATCATTGGGCTACCTAAGTATAAAGCAATTGAAGCATCATTGTCCAAAGCCAAGAAAAAAAAAAGGTCAGGAAAAAGATCTTTCATAAAAGTATCACCATACCATAAATCATGCCAAAAACAAGCCACCGAATGTTAAATTTAACATGGTTTACTCCAACCAGCAAATCATTAATTTTACATGTACTCTTGGATATCAAAAGAATGAATACAAACTCATTAAACGAATAATAATTGAATGTGTTGATTTTGTTCACCAAGAAGAATTACAAAGATGCAGAATAACACTATTCATATCAAATTCTTAATTACCCCTTAATCATGCAGAGATAAATTTGTGGCTCTCAACATCTTCAGTACCAAAAGCTGTATCCCAACTCTTCTTATCATCACTCTCAGGAAATTCTGCAGAATGTTGAGAAGAGGAAGAGGAGGAGAAATGGAGCTTTCTCTTAAATCTTTTCGGATTTCCCATAATCCCTCAACACATTGCTTCATGGAAGGTCTTGATTTTCTGTAAGGTGCAAGGCATTGGTGAGCTACTATGAGTACCTTCTCCACTACCATGATCGATGCCGAGCTCCTTTGCAGCCTTGGGTCTATGGCAATTACAGCTTCCCCTTCTTTCAATTTCTGAATTGCCTGCATACATGAATTTTTTTTTAGTTTTTCTGTTTTGATAGTTCATTGATTGGAAGCTTCTCATTGAGTATCTACAGGGTGATACTAAAGGATATGCTATGCAGTCATCTTATGAACAAGCAACTAACATGGTTTACGAAGGAAAGGCGGCTTTGTAAGAGACATTGGCACGTTTCTTTGCCAGGGCATCACCCAATACAGAAATTCCACCCCTGCCATAATCATCATCTACAAAGATGGCAATCACCTCCCTCCAATTACAATATTCAACCAAATTAGCTATTGCATACACTTGGAAATAATCACTATGTGTAGTGCGGACAAAATATGGGTATTGCAGTGTAGAAAGAGTCGAAATGAAAAATATAAGAACCCCAAAAAACCTAAACAATCAAAATGAAAAACCTCGGTTGAACACAAGCTTTTACATCAAACAATGAAAAAATCCATCCAAGTGTTCACGTGCTCACTTAAATAATAAGCTAATAATATTTAGAAAATAACAAAAGAAAAAAAGGCCTATATCAAACAATACTCTAGTCTTTAACTACGTTGTTCTTTTGGAGAAGAGATAGGGGGGGGGGGGTGGTGTGAGGGGGAGGAGATAGAATTGGAAGCAATGCAGAAGATTGAACTAATCCCCAAAGATGGTTTTAAGAGAAGAAAAGCAATCAATCCAATTTTAAATAACATGGGACAAAAAAAAAAACACAAATCACGTTTGCACTCTAATTGTAATGTAAGATCCATCATACTTCTCACTGCACACTGTCAGTACAGAGAAACCTGGCAGGATCATAAGATTTCACTATAGGAAGCTATGTTATGCCACCAAATGGCTTTAAATGCCACAGTGGAAACACGAAACCTGAATAACACAGGTATTTACATTTATGCATATAAGTGGGCAACAGCTTCCGGTAGGGTAAGGCTCATTATTTCCAAAAGCAATAGCAGAATTAGATAACTTACATAAGGGCTGATATTGAAAACACCAAGCATGTCAAATGTGATAAGCAAAACACTTTCACATGTTAGGTCGGAACTCTTTTTATCTCAAGTGGTCTGATGTGAAACAAACCAAGCCATTAGAACTCTAAAAAGATATAAAATTTAACTGAAAAACCACCTCAAGTGGTATGGATTTGAAACCAGCCAAGCAATTAGATAATGTGAAAATCAAAACCCAACCACACCAACCTTTGAACAATCCTAAACAGTAAAAGCTAGAAGACAAGAGTCTACGACAACAAATTAGATCACTAGATAAAAAGACAGGTTAACAAGGACCTACAGCAAAAAATTGATATCCATTTAATATCACATAAAAAGAAAAAAACTGGAAACCAGAAATTTACAAAGAGTTCTACCTGTATCTGTCACGATCGCGTCTTCTATCCCTATCTCTTTCCCTAACAGGGCTTCGTCCACGGTAATCCTGCTAAAAGTTAAAACCAAAAATATGAGAACAGCAAAAACATAACCCACAAAAATACAATGATGCAAAAATCACTAAGCAAAACCTAGATGAGAGAACAATAAAACCTAAAGAATCAAAATTAAAAAAAAAAAAAAAAAAAAAAGAAAAAAAAAAGACCTCTAGTGTGGGCGTCGTTCGGTGGGTGGAGGCGAGCAAACCGCGTGAGGTTGAGATGGCTGGCGTTCGGCGGAAATTGGTGGTGGTCGAAGGCACTGCTTGGTCGTGGCCCGCGCTGCTGGGTGGAAGAGGGTGGAGGGAAGAGTTTTGGGGGTTTGGAGAAACAGACAAACCTGTGATAGGCACAAGGTATTTGTGCTCATAACAAGACCCAAACCCAAATCAAAGATCTCTCTGCAAGTACACTTGTTCAACTCAAAAATGAAAAAATACCTCCTAAAACTAGAGCTGGTGACTTGCCGATTTTTGGATGGTGGGCGATGGTGGGCGACGCCGGTCGTTGTGGCGGGAGGAGGTCGGCCGGATTTCGAGCTGGTGACGTTCGATGGTTTTGGATGGTCGGCTTAACCGGTGGTGGCATGGGTGGCTTTCGGTGGCGGCAGTGCTTGGAGGTTGGCAGCGGGCGGAAGATGAGGGAAGGGAGGGAGCAGCGTGGGAGAGGAAGGGAGGGAAACGTTTTGGGGGATTTGGGAGAGAAACGAAAATTTGAAATTTTAACCTGCACGTGTGATTGTTTTTTTTTTTAATAAAGTTGATAACTATGGTTGAGTTAACCATGCCAGCTCAGCAAGATGCGGACAGATTGCTGATAGAATGCTGCTCCGTAGCATTACTCTTTTAATTTTGTATTGTTTCGCTCACAGTTTTCTCTTTTTCTCAGAAACTCTTTCCACTTTTTGTTTTCACTATTTCCCAAAACTCTTTCCACCTTTTTTTTTTGTTTTTTTTTCATTGTCCGGCTATATATCTCTGCCTCTCTAGCTCTCTCTTCTTCGCACCTCTCTTTTCTTCCCACATAATCTGTTTTTCTATCATCTTCTTCCTCTTCCTCTTTTTCTCAGCTTCAACGACATCTCTTCCACACCAACCCCTATCTAAGCCAGAAATCCCCGCGCTGTCCCGCTGCTCCTCTAGACTACTCATAGCCATTCGACCCGCGAGGCTCTTCGTCCACCCCGTTTTGCTCTTCACCGGCTTTGATGGCCCCTTGGATACCCAAACTTTCCTTGCCGCCGGCCATTGCTCTTTCTCCTGTTCTTGGTCTCAAGGTAACACTTTTGCTCCTTTTACTTCATTTCAGTTCTGGGGTTCTATTTCTTTTCATTAAATTTTGATATTTTCCCGGAAATCGAATCTCTTATGCTGGCTACATGTACGTATATATAATATAAATATACACACACTCCGTCCCTTCACCGCCACAGATCCGCCATCCCCGCCTCATCTCCACCTCAGATCCCCTTTCTCCTCCTCGCGTGGCTCCTCCGATCTTCCCTCCGCCCACCTATCTCCGCCCCTGCCGGTACTGTGGTTTTTTTTTGTTTCATCTGTTTCTGCCTTTCTGGCCCTCCGATCTTCGGCGCTGGCTCAGAATCTGGTGGTGGTTGTTTTTCCTTTGCTTTTTGTTTGTTGATTTTGTGTGTTTGGCTTTCTGCTGAAGCTTTTTTGAAGCTTTTCTGTTGTTTTTTTTTTTTTTTTTTTTTTTTTAATTTTTTTTATCTTTGTTGTTATTTTCTGTGGGTTTTCACCCCTTGTACTGAAGTGGATGGATCTTTTATGGGGGTTTTTTGTTGCTGGTGGTTGGCCTTATAGGCTCCAATTGGGTTTATGCAGTGTTTGTCCTGCATCTTTACCGCATCAAACTCTTTATTGAATTTTTTTGCTATTTGTAACCGTCTTGTGCGGCCTGGAATAGGCCCGGCTTGTATGCCATTGCATACTGTTTGATCCTTTCTGACCAGATCCAGATTTCGTTCTTGAATTTGTACTGCATTTACCTTTTGAGCTGTGTTGTTAAAGTGTTCACCCCTTTTGTGATCAATTAGTCCGTCTTTCAACCCGCTTTACTTTATTTGAATAAAAAAAAAAAAAAAAAAAAAAAAAAAAAAAAACTTCTATTTGATTGACATAGATTTTCAACGAAGTGAAGAATAATGGTTTACAATTAACTTGACTTGTTTGCAAGGTTCTGTTGTCTCTTCCTATATGGCTGAATTTTATGGTGGTGGCTGATATTTGAAAAATTATTGTGCTAAACGAATTATCATGAAAAAAATATAAAAATAAATAGTAAAATACGAATTTTAGAAAATAAATAAAGATAGAATGAGTAAAAAAATAATATTTAAATAATATAGATAAAAATATAGTTAATATGATGTAAGAAGCCTTTAAAAATTCATTATGTAAACTAAATAAAATGAGCTTTAAATAAAGACTCCCAAAATATCATGGAGTCTTTATTTATTAAGCTCCCTTAAGCTTGGCCATATACGTGTAATGACTTCGAATTTTCTTGCAATTAATAGATGATTCGAAACCAATATGCATGGGTGGAGTTTCTATGTCAATGAACAAATCAGTACTACATATATAATTTGAATAAAAATTCCACATAAGGAAGTTGAATAGAAGATACATTTGATTTAGAGGGTTTACTTTAGAATTTTATGAGTTCTAAGAAGAGAAAATTAATAAGAGAAACTGTTAGAATATTAATTAAATGAATAGATTTATGATTTGTTTTTAGTTTAAGTTTTTGAGATGAGTAATAGTAGAAACCATATTTTTATTTCACCATGTTGACATGGCAAAGCCAATCAGTCCTTGTTAAGATAAAAATAAAAATTTAAACTAGATAAAGTGTGTGGAAACTGCAATGTGCATGCGTTCTCAACTTTCTTTTCGCTTTATCTGATGGATTAATTGTTCTTGTATCCTGACTTATTTTAGGTTTGGTTAGAAAACCCTTAATTGTTGAACTTGTTACAAACAATGCTAGTTTTGGAACCTACAAAGTCATGACCCTGTACTTAATTAATCGACTGTTTTTTTTTTTGTTTTTTTAATAGTTTTAACACCTCTCCCGGCCCTAATGTATAGGTTGGGGCACTAGTGCTAGAGGAAGCTGTGAAGTATGGAAGGATTGAATTGGTGAAGTTTTTTTGGCTGATGATGGGCTGCGCTTTGGTTTGGGTTTTGGGGAGTGCGTAGACTGGGATCATTTAGAAATTTCTTTGTTTGAAAACTTAACGCTTGCTATATCGGGTCAATATGGCTGAGTGTCATTGCTTAAAAATTGCTTTGTTCTTTTTCTTCTGTTTCGTTATCACCTATTTGGTAAGTGGTGAAGTTGGTGTCAATTGGGGCACTCAAGCAACCCATCGTTTGGCTTCAAAAACCGTAGTGAAGCTGCTCATGGACAACGAAATTAAGAAGGTGAAGCTTTACGATGCGGATTATGGGGCAATGAAAGCTCTTGGCAACTCTGGGATTGAAGTCATGGTTGGAATTCCAAATGACACGCTTCAATCGCTCGCCAGCAGCATCAAGGCTGCTGAGAAATGGGTTGCTAAAAACGTCACCCACCATGCTGCCAAACATAATGTCAACATAAGGTACTAATCAGCTTCCTTCGTTTTTTCTTATACCTAGTTAAATATCCGTACAATATAGAAGAATTCTGACCTTGGTATGTTT
>NC_081548.1:526808-527084 GCF_901000735.1 Corylus avellana
CCAAATGCTTGGCATTGTCAAGTTCTTGACTGCCAATTCCGCCCCATTTACCCTAAACATCCACCCATTCATAAGCCTTTATACCAACCCACACTTCCCTCTAGAGTATGCTTTTTTTTTCTTTTTTTTTTTTAAATGGTAACAATGCAATACCTCTAAATGATGGTGAAGTACTATTGTACTATAATTTATTTGACGCCAGTTTTGATACTCTTGTGTGGGTTTTGAGGAAGAACGGGTATGGAAATATGCGGATAGCAATTGGGGAGATTGGAT
>NC_081548.1:527184-551503 GCF_901000735.1 Corylus avellana
TTTTAGAATGAAATTCTTTTTGGCTGCCTTTTTGACATCCCACCTTTTTAATATGTTACATTTTTCAAGTCGTTTGATGCAAAGAATAGCATAAATTCAATTATTTTAGAAGTTTTGGGATCATAATCCATCATTAATTCAATTTGCTAAGGAAAGTAAGATGCATCGGGCACTCAGGCTATTATTATTATCCTATCTTACTTGTGCTTTAGTTGTTGTAGGAAATAAGGAGTATATCTCCAATGCATATCTTAGTAGCTAGGCATTGTAATTTTTATCTTTTCGTTTCAATTGTCATCCATTGGATTTTGGCTTTATTTAAGTCACGATTGAATAATAAAATCAATGCAAAAGTTTATGAGAAAAATATAAAACTGTGGTTTATCTAATTTATAATTAGCTCCTTATAGTATCAAAATAAATTTAAAAGTTCATGAAGTATGAAAAAAAAAAAAAAAAAAATTTTCTACAGTCAAATTTCACATGATCGCATTATGTTATGTTAGTCTTCATTGTAATGTTTTATTTACCACGCTTGAAGTTTCATTTGATCCTTTTTAATATAAGTTAAACTTGATGCAATTCCTTGTGGTTTTATTATAAATTGGAATATTAAAATACAAAATGACAAAGTGAAATCAAATTAGAAGGCAAGATCTACATTAGGTTCTTTCTTTTTTTAGGCTAAGGCAACGTCAAATTATAAATGTAAAGAAGCTAATGCTAGTACGTTTGTTTTCTTTTACACTAAAGTTTCCATTCAGTTATAATTTTTTAGTGGTGGATCTTATTTGAGTGTCATGAGCCGTACGTAGAGAGAGAGAGGCGTGAAATCTGAGATGCCATGGGAGGAGGGAGCTTTCCTCCCTTCTACTTCCCTTCTCCCCCTCTCCTTCCCGCCTCTTTTGAGGTTCTATTTTGCTTCATCGGAAGCGTTATCCGCCTCTTTTGAAGCCCTATCCCACGTATCAAACCCCTCACCATAGTCAACACCGGTTTTCCAACATCTCTACTGTATCTATCGTCGGATTTGTCAAGGTTCTTTAGTCAAAATTTTTGAAGCTAGATCTACGTTTCTAAGCCAAACATAGTATAACTCGGACCTCCCCACTGTGTTCCACGTCGCCATCTACCTCCTCCAATACCAGCAGCATCACCATCGGCCATCCATGCGTCGGCGAGTAGCTTGCACTCCCAACCTCCCGCCCTGCCATTCGCCGATTTTTTCTATTTTGTGGGTTTTGTCTATGTTTTATTTTCTCATTTATTTATTTTTGTTTCTTTGTATTTCGTTTTTGGGTTTGTTTGTCTTCTCTATATTTGATTTCAGTAGCAATCTATGGGGTGAAGATTTAGTGATTTTATAAAGTTTTGTTTATGTGAATCCTTTAGAGTAACGGTATTGGGTTTCTGGTTTGTCTTTTATTTTCTCTTGGGTTCTTTTCTGGAAGTTTTTAAGGCATATAGAAGAATTTTCACTATGGTAGAGGGAGTAAAGGAGATTGCATTTGAAAATACACTTGTAGCAAAGATAAAAAAGCTCGAAAATCAATGACCGCGTAACGGCTAGAGATGTGATTCGTTGGAATTTACTGCAGATCAAAAATTGATTAAGACGGTGATATTCAAAGATATTGTTTTGTAATAGCTCGAACGGTTATTGTGTGTGTCATAGATAGTGTTTGAACTGTGGATAATCTAAATTGTATCTTTGACATTGTACTAAGAGAGCAATTTGTCTCATTTAGTTGTTATATCAATGAAGAGATATCGCTTTGTTTAAAAAAAAAATTGAAGGAAAACTTCATTCTTTATTTTAAAGTTTGTACACAACCTTAAATGATCATTATTTTAAAATCATTATTATTGGCCGATGAGACATGCAAAATTATAATTGATATTTTAAGGTTCTTCTATTACCATGATTATGCTGCCTCATGGAATAATGTCATCATATATTAATGGATCTGCTTTAGTAAAAACAATCATTAAAGTAGAATATGGAAAACTATTTCCTGCCATATCTGATTGGCAAAGGGAAAAAAAATTACGTTTATACGAACCAATAAAAAAGGAGACTAATTGGTGAGGAAAACATTGATCTGCACAGATGGGTAGGAGCTAACCATAATTCTTTTGGCGTAATTAGGCTCAAAACAAGAAGAATTTGTCTCAAGTCTCACCACCAAGATAATGTGAGAAGATCAGGTGATCTCGACCCGATTGAGTACACAAAGGGGTCCTACCTTAGAGATTTTTTTCATGAAAAAAAGAGGAGAAAAGAAAAACAGACTAGGTGAGCCAAATTCTCAAAACATAGGCTAGGGTATTAAGCATTCCTTTGGCAGCGAGCTGCAAAACATCACAAACATTATTTATTTTTAGGCACCTATTCTCTCAAATTAACACTCAATTTGTAATATTTTTCGAAAAAAAAGAAAAGAAAAAAGGGATGCAGTAAATTCAATCAATTGACACTATCACCATCGAGGAAAACGAGGCTTCCTGCGCGAGTCCCCATCCAATTCGTCCACTTCTTATTGTCAATCCCAAATCAGATTACAAGGCAAGATGCCAACAACTACATAAGTTCTTTCTTTCTTTCTTTTTTCAGAAACAGAAGAACTCTCCTCCTTCTAGTCTCAAGTTTCCTTGAGATGGAGGTAAGAAACCATATTATTCACTCATCTGGATTTTCCTCTAATTCATTGCAGGGGAAACTATAGTGAAAAGCCTAATAGACTCCAATCTACACCTATAAAGAAGTTGAATAGGTGTTTAATCAACATTGTGCGGAATTAAAAATAAACGATAACAATATCATCAACAAAATATTTAGAAAGACAATAAATCATAAAGACAAAGATATTTGGTTACAAAGAAGAAATTATTTCAAGAACTCTCTAAACATAGAAGTTTTTTGAGGCAACCACATCGAGAAAATCACATCACTACAGAAAAACAAGAATTTACACAATGTCAAAGCATACAAAGAATTTTTTTGTTTAAAAGGAAAAGAACATGTTGAACTTCTGTTCCATTATTGTCTAACTATAGAATTAACAGTTTATGTACAAACTCCAGAGCTGTTTCCAATTTGTTGGAAATTTCTACTGAAAATTAAGTGTGATAGGCACTTGAATGGATATACCCAGAACCAAAGTGGTATCCAATCTTTTCAACCCCAAGTCAAATGCTTTCCCCGATTATAACGGCTACATTCTGAAAACCACTCTCTCAGTCCTCACCATCCTAACAAAGACAGTAGAAACTTCTAGATACATGACCTACTATTGACCCCTAATTGATTGCCATCCTCAAGCGAAATGCTCAGAACCGAAGTGGTATCCAATCTGATATAGAAGTATGAATAGAGAAATACTCAGAACCAAGGGGGAAAGAAACACCAACCACATGAAAAAAAAAAATATTAAAAACTTAATGACAACAACCACCCATGCACCAACAAAATTAAGGATTCTTCAATGGATCCTACCGAAAAATTTACTAAAAACAAAGGAAAAAAAGAGAGGCTCAACAACATACCAAATCTCCAATTAAAAGATATTCCAGTAATAAACACAAAGAGTAACACAGGCTATGCATTGAATTGGTCAATCAAACACTATCACCATCGAGGATAAAGAGGCTTCCGACACAAGTCTCTATCCAAGTCATTTTGCCAATATGTGTGAGGGCATTACTGTGTGTCTTCTTCTTTATATCATACCAAAAGTAATTCTTATTATTGTTGTAAACCATTTCCATCAGAACCTTTTCGCCGTCGTCGGTTGAGAACACTACTCGCCACGTCATCTCTATCCCCATCATCATCAGACGGGGGAGGAAAGTGTGTAGCAAAGTCAGAGGAACAGGCAGAGTACAAAGCTGAGTCCAATTAGTCTCCTTCATTATCCAAAAGTCAATGCATTGGGCATCGGGCCTATATGCGGAAACACATATCGATCCCTCCAAAACATCCAAAGTTTCAATCGCCCGGGGTTCAACCGGAAGCGTTTGCTCTTCGAATTTCTCGGTGGTGAGACGGAATGCTAGAAGGCGGATCCGATCTGTCCAATTCTTAACCAACCAAAGCAAAGTACCATTAAAATAAATCGGCTTAGAACAAATCCTCAAGCCCTTGAAAGGCCATTTGTCTTCTACTAGTCTCCAAGAATGTGCTTTAAGACTATATACATGAACTTCGAAAAACATGCGACCGAATTCCATAATCTTTAAAACCTTGTAATCGTTGTTGACGGAGTCATACCCGAATGCAAAATTTTCTGTAGGGTACTCAAATTTAACTGGCTCAAAGGGTAATTTCTTGTATTTTCTGATTGATGGGTTCCAAATCACAATTAACTGTTTATCATAAGTGCGGAAGCAAACCAAGCCATTGCAACTGCCTATGATTCCGCATAAAGAGAATAAATATTCTGGACAATAGATTGGCGGCAAGACCTTCACCGGCTGATCCTCCGAGAAGTTTACCGGTACCAAGTAGTATTCGAAATTAAGCTGCAGATCATTCTGATCAACGTTCGATGTCTGCACAATGAGATTGCATTCTCTGCTGTTGTGGAGATGGAGGTTGATGAAAGTTGGGTCTTTGATTAGGGCCAGCCATGTCTTGGAAACGCACCGGAAGCGCACTAAAGCCTTCACCGGCAGTCGGGAAAGTATTGCAGAGATTAGCTCTTGAGGAAGTTGTATCGGCATCTTTCTTCAACTGTAAATTCCTTCTTCGTCTCTTTCTCTTGAGTTTCCAATTCAGCCGCATAGATTAAGAAATATATACACCGACACAGAGCCTTCTACGATTTGGGTTCAAGGAGTAAAGAGTCCTAATTTCAATAAAATTATTCCCTTAACAAGTAGGCGGTTATAAAAAAGGGTTAACCGCTTAGGGCGGTTTTAGGAGTAGTAAAAACGGTTAATAACCGCTAACCGCCTACCATTATGATAATAATAATAATAATTATTATAATATAACATCAACGACACCATTTTGGTAAACACCAAAATGATCGTGTATGACTGTATGTATGTGAAATATAATATGGTATGTGATGTTTTGGGATAAGCCTTATTCAAAAACATTGCCTGGCCCAAAAAAAGCATGTTCTTTTCATCTTTTTTAGAATACTTTGGCCCAAAACGTTTAAAATAAGCCCAAAAAATAGGCCTAGTGATGGTCCGAAATACTTAAAAAGCCCAAAAACTCATATAAAAAAACGGTTATAAAACCGTCGATTATTGGTTTGAATAACCGCTAACTGTCTAGGCAGTTGTGGTTGCGATTATTAAAAATCGATAACTACCCAAGGCGATTGCGGTTAACGATTATAGCTAATAACCGCTAACTGTAACCACTTGTGCAATTCTACTACCAGACAATCCCCAAGGGTAGTAATCTGGAAACAAAGGTTTATGTAATTTAGAATCCTAACAATTTATCAACATGGTTTCATGGTGTATAGACGGATAAGAATTTACTTCAAAGATTTTAAAATTACAGGAATTTAGGTCGTTCCTTATCTAGAACAATTTGAAAAATGCAATATGTTAAAAAAGGTGGCATGCTATCGATGAAAATTAAGTATGTTTTTATAGGTTCTTGTTTTTTATGTTGCAGAAAAGTTAAGTTAAAAGTTCTCTTTTGATTTTAAGAAGAATAAACGTTTGTGCAAAAGTGAATGAGTCTTTTTTGAGAATAAAATACTTTTTTGCTGCCTTCGTAACATCCCGCATTTTTAATAGATTACTTTTTTCAAGTCATTTGATACAAAGAATGGCCTAAATTTTATAATTTTAGAATTTACAATTTCTTTAAAAATTGGGATCCTAATCCATCTTTAACTCAATTTGCAAAGGAAAGTAAGATGCATTGGGCTCTCATGCTATTATTATTATTATTATTATCCTATCTTACTTTGTGCTTTAGTTGTTGTAGGAAATAAGGAGTATCTCCAATGCGTATCTTAGTAGCTTAGGCATTCTAATTTTTATCTTTTCGTTTCAATTGTCATCCATTGGATTGAGGCTTTATTTAAGTCACGACTGAATAATAAAATCTATGCAAAAGTTTATTTAAGTCACGATTGAATAATTTTCTTAAGGAACTATTTTCAGGTTGTGTGGCTAGCTAGGGGATAAAAAGAAATCCTAGCCAAATTGAGTTGCGGATTGTTCAAACTTCACTTTTGTTTTTTTAGGTCGTTCACCTGTTGGACAATTTTTGAAAAAACTCTATGAGATTTCAGATTTGCCAAATAGTACGGCAATATACAACATTTTTATACTATAATTATTCCACAATGCTAACGTACGTGACAGTCCCAACTATTTTATTTTTATTTTTTTAAATAATGACTGGCCTAAGAGGTGATTGAAACTGACACATTAACATTAAGGGATAAAAATTGTTTCTAACATTACTCTTAAAAGAAATGAAAAATTACAGTTTACCCCCTCCAAGTTGATAGCGTTTTTCAATTCGAACACCAAAGTTTTAATTTTTACAATCCACCCCCCAAAGTTCCAAATTTTTGCAATTTAACCAATTGTATCCAAAACTTCCCATATTGCCCCTAATTTTTATTTATTATAAAAAATAAAAAATAAAATTCGGGGTGGCCATCTGGCCATTTTTGCAACTCCAAATTTATTTTTTTTTCATAAAAAAAAAAAAAAATCGAGGGCAATATGAGAATTTTGGGATAATATTGGTCGAATTGAAAAAAATTGAAACTTTGTGGGGGTAGATTGCAAAAATTGAAACTTTGATGTTCGAATTGAAAAACGTTGTCAACTTGGGGGGGTAAACTGTACTTTTTCCTAAAAGAAATGATATAAGCCATACTATTATCACACTCTGCAGGGTTAGTTGGGATGGATCACCAAATCCAATGGTGATTTTAAAGTCCATATGAGATAAAAGTGAAAGTAAACATAGACGAAGTACGGAATAATAAAATAAACACGAAGATTTTATGTGGTTCGGTCTATAATCTACGTTCACAAGATAAAACCCTAAATGCTACATTGTTTCTCTTATTCATCAGATCATATATATAGCCCAAACCTCTCTTAGAAGTGTCTTAAAATTGCGACATATGACATGAACTCATTTTTTTAAAAGGTTAAACCGGTTTTTTAAAGCATAATTTTTCAACTGAATTTTTAAGAGTGAACCGGTCATTAAATTAGCTTAAGTAAGAGTATTTAATTATATTTCAATAATTTTCCTTAGGTTTAAATACCTTATTCACCCCTGGGGTTTAAGGCCTTTATTTTTTGATCTCTATGATTTAATTTTTATTATAAGAGGTCATTCTCGTTTGCCTAAAGACCGAGATGGTCCTTCCATCTATTTGCCATTAATTAACTTAACGGAAAGCCACGTCATTGACACGGGGACCAATTACATTTTGACACGTGTCCTAATTGCTAAATCATCAAATATGATTGGATTTACACATTTGCCACATAATAGTTTTTTTTTTTTTTTTACAAGAAATAGATTAAAATACTGGGAATTTTCTCTTACAAGAAACGGACCCCTTCTTCCATCGTTCTCCCCAAACCCATTCGAACCCAACCCCCCATCTCCGGCCATGAGCCTTCTTCCCCAACCTTTGGCCATGAAGCTTCCCCAATCTCCGGCCACGATGCTTCCCCAATCTCCGTTCAGGCCCTAAGCCCGATACCTCAAACCCATTTGAACCCAATCCTAGATTCCGGCCACAAGCCTTCTTCCCCAACCCACCGATCTTCCTCAAGCCAAAGAACCCATGATTCAACGAACCCACCGAACCAAAGTTTGCTTCCGGCCACGAGCCTTCTTCCCCAACCCATCTTCATATGAGTTTGATATCATCGATCATGGCATTTATTATGTTTGTCTCCATTTCTTTCCGTTCATGTTCGGGAAGACTAATTTGTCTAAGGCCCTATTCGATGTTTCAACTTCTAATTTTTCGCTGTTGTCAAACTTTGGGGTTAAAGAAAATAGTAATTCACCTGTGATTGAGGATTTCGTACTCACTATCAATGGAAGCAAATTCAGCATCCACTTTACTCCTCACAGAAAATCTTTTGCTTTCGTGAGCACCATAGAAGTCTTTCGCTTTCGTGGCCGAAGGTTGGAGAAGAAGGCTCGTGGCCGGAGATGGGGTTGGGTTCGAATGGGTTTGGGGAGAACGATGGAAGAAGAGGTTCGTTTCTTGCAAGAGAAAATTCCCAGTATTTTAATTTTGGGAAAAATGCAGTTTACCCTCCTGAAGTTTCAGGAGTTTTTCAATTTTAACCCCAAAGTTTAAAAATTGGCAATCTACCCCCCTGAAGTTTCAAAAATTGGCAATTTAAACCCTCCGTTTAATTTTTTCGTCTAAATGGACGGAAATCAGTGAAATTACATCACTACCCTCAGTCTTTTTAAAAAAAATATCCGTCCAATTTAACGGAAAAATTAAACGGAAGGTTTAAATTGCCAATTTTTGAAACTTCAGGGGGGTAGATTGCCAATTTTTGAACTTTGAGGTTAAAATTGAAAAACCCCTGAAACTTCAGGGGGGTAAACTGCATTTTCTCCTATATATATATACTCTATATAGTAAGCTTAACCATGAATATATTCAAGTTGATAAAAATTGATCAGAAATGTTTATTTTTATTAATATATAGGAAGCTGCAAACATCATGCATACATCAACAGTACTGGACCATGTCCTCGATCACCCTGTATTCGTATTTAGTGGCCAAGCTAGATAAGTTTAACAGAATCGAACCCTAGCTAGCTAGTTGAGAATTGAGAGGAACATATGGCTCGATCATAACTTCTAATGATTAACTTCAACTGTAGCTTGTTGTTCGACTACTCCTTTAGCTCGTCTGAGCGCACAATACCCGTTTACGCAGTAGCTTCAGGACGGACAATGAATTACAACATTACATATATTCAAGATCATCAACCCAACGAACTCCAACATTTCGTGCCACGCATGAGAATGGGACACTTGTCATAATTAGTACATCAAATTAATAAAACGTCAAATAATTAATTAATGGTAATTAAGCATATACATCCATGAAGAGAAATAGAGGCTGCTAACATGTTATAACCTACCATTAATCGTATACCTCCATGAAGAGAAATAGAGGCTGCTAAGATGTTATAACCAACAAGACGAACAAGAAAGCCATCTTAAAAGAAATCTTCTCCATCGTCTTCTTCTTTTGACTAATTTTTTTTTTTTTTTTTTTTACATGTCCACACATGTAAGAGAGGGAGATGACGGATTCAAACTAGTGACTCCCACTTTATGAAGCGTGATCCCCAGCCGATTGAGCTACCTCTTGTGAACCTTTTGGCTGATTATTGTATATATGTACGTAGTACTAGAGAATTATATGCTAATTTCAGTAATTTGTAGTAATTCTTTACCCAGCTCTCCTTGAAATTCTATATAGCATCTGATTTTAAGATTTGAAGGCATGTAATTAATGAAAACTAGACGTTACAAATTCAATTTACAATCTGAAGAGATATTCTTCCATTCCTTTCCTTTTAGGGGCATGCAGATAGATACAAAATTACAAACCCACCCCATGTTTCAAGGGAAAAAAAAAAAGAAAAAAAAAAAGAAAAAAAAAAAAAGTTAAATGAGGCATATATATATATATATATATATTGATCTTAATTATTCCTAATAAGGCAGTAAAGTTAAATCATTGTATTATGTAATTAATGATAAGGATGCGTTACACGTAATTAATTATAGCGTTTTATGATTAGTATGGAGTTACGTTTTGGTTGCTTTACCTTTCCATCGATCTGGTGTCAGGCCCCCATGCATGTATGTTAACTCTTTTTCCCATGGCATGCATGATGCATGGCAGGCTGCCACTAATTATGTTTGTCGATTTCTTTCGAAGTGAGCAAGGTTTCTTATTTTGGAACTCAAACCTTTTCTGCCAAAGGAGCCAAAACGCTTACTTTTTTCTTTTTTTTTTTTCAGCCAGTGACAGCCACTAGCTAACCAGCGTCATGATCAAGGCCATGGCCAACGTATGTTATCTTTCCCTCCTCCCTTTTCAAAGGGAAGGGTTGCTATTTTTGGCAAGGAGCCAAAACGTTCCTTATGAGTTATTAGATGATGATGTGGCATGATGTTAATGAGAGTGTTTGGCGAATTTGAATCCAATTTAAATGGAATCACATTTTGTGAGATGTTATTGGGGACAGCCGACGTACGTCTTGTATTAATGGAGTAAAATCGTAAATTTAAATCATAGTAATTAATTACTGAGATAAACTACATTCCGTATATAAATTTACGAGTAAAATCGTAAATTTACATTCCACATTCTCAGAGAGAGAGGCAGGCGTGGGTGGTGTCTGGGGATCACCATGACCAGAGAGAGAGAGAGTGGCAGACTGGCAGGCGTGGGTGGGGTCTGGGGATCACCATGACCAGAGAGAGAGAGAAGGGCAGGCGTGGGTGGGGTCTCGGGATCACAATGACCAGAGAGAGAGAGAGGGGCAGGCGTGGGTGGGGTCTGGGATCACCATGACCACAGATAGGAGGAAAGCTAAACGATTCATAGAGAGAGAGAGAGGTGACGCCAGAGAAAGCTTCTGAGGTTCACAGAGAGCTGTTTTACGCTTTGAGAGAGAGGCAGGCGTGGGTGGGGTCTGGGGATCATGATCATGACCATGCTTAGATAATTTAATTATTTTCATCTTGGCAAAGTCTAATATATATGTCTCCGGGACTACTTCAGCATTCAGGCCTATTAAAACTTTGTTTAATCCCTCGTATATACGTGTGATACGTCTGAGAGGAGTTTAGAGAATGTCTAAAACCAAAAAGAAATTAAGGTGGAGTGGAAGAAATAATATCTTATATATGCTTCTCTTTTAATGGTGATTTTAAAAGGTACATCAACTTTAGAAAGATAAAAAGATAGTTCCTTCCATTACTCGGTACCGGAGGAAGTTTGGGAATTATGAAAAGATTGAATTGGCGAAGTTTTTTGAGCTGATGATGATGGGGGGTGAGCTTTGGTTTGGGCTTTGAAAAGTGCGTAGAATGAGAAAAGTTAGAGAGAGAACTGGTAATTTAGTCTTTTGAAGAGGAAGAAAAGCCCACTGATCTTTTGAACACGCAATATCAAAAAAACAAAAACATAGGTGCAGATTGCGTGCTTAGCGTAAATCAAATCTGAAGTTGGTTGTTAGGACGTGAATGCATGTGCTGGCAGTTAACCTGACACCTAACTTTAGGATTTAGGTTTAGGTTAAACGGATTTAAGTCACAAATAGGTTACTCTTACTCATTTATGACCTGTTTACTAAATTTGTCGGGTCGCATCAACCCAAGGGTTGACCCGTTTATATATATATATATATATATATATATATATAGTATTATTATTTTTAAGTAAATAGCCAATAAAAATAGTAAAATAAAAAAAATAAAAAATAAGTAGGTCATTTGTGTCATTTGAATCATGTCAACCCGACACAACCCGTTAATTAAAAGGGTCACACGGGTTGTGTTGTATCACCCATTGAAAACTTGAATTAGCGTGTCATGTTCGAGTGGACATATTTGACCCAAATTTGACACACTAACTCGTTTTACCACCTTATGTGTGGATAGCAACTGTCACATGATGCTGGTTTGTACGTGGCTTTTGATGAATCGATGGGCAAAAAAAAACAAAAAACAAACATCAAGCCAGTAAAATAAAATAAAAAGTGCGTTAATTAGATGTATTAGTGATTTTAAAGCTTCTAAGTAAGATAAGCCTGCCCACAAAATAGAAAGCATGATTGATAAGGAAGGAAGGAAGGAATAAGTCAGAACTCAGGAGAGGAAATAGAAGATGCTCCCAACTTCCTACTCCCTACTCCCAACTTCATGCATAATTAACTTTAACGTCTTTGAATTGCGAAGTGGAATTGACTTTTCCCATAAATATGTAAAGATGGACGTAGATGTGTTTGCTGTAGACAAGCCCAAAAAGGTTGGAGGAAACCGACAAAAAAACAACCACATCACCTAATCATCATTTCATGCAAAACCTGAGTATTATCATTTAAACTTAGGAAAAATAAACCCCAACCCCAAGCCCAAGGTAATTACACGCCTTAAAATATCAAAATCAGACATTTTATACGTATAAAATTCCGACCAGAGGAGGTAATTAAAGAATTACTACAATCATATAATTCTCTCTAGTCTACAATTCTTACTAAGAAGATCAGACAAAGTAAAAACAGGTCCTATATTCCGAATAAGTACGAGTTCACAAAATAATTAAAAAGTGTTGCTATATATAATTATAATTACTTAGAGTAAACGGTACTTTTATTTAAAATGGTTAATCAAATTTATAAAAAAATTTCACATTGGATTAATAAAAAAAATATGCAAAATAAATATTTTATTGAATTAACAAAAAAAAAAAAAAAAATGATACATGTATGATACTTTTCAAATGAGTCATTTTAATTTTATATTGTTTCGCTCACAGTTTTCTCTTTTTCTCAAAAACTCTTCCCACTTTTTGTTTTCACTATTTCCCAAAACTCTTTCCACCTTTTTTTTTTTTTTTTTTTGTTTTTTTCATTGTCCGGCTATATATCTCTGCCTCTCTAGCTCTCTCTTCTTCGCACCTCTCTTTTCTTCCCACATAATCTGTTTTTCTATCATCTTCTTCCTCTTCCTCTTTTTCTCAGCTTCAACGACATCTCTTCCACACCAACCCCTATCTAAGCCAGAAATCCCCGCGCTGTCCCGCTGCTCCTCTAGACTACTCAAAGCCATTCGACCCACGAGGCTCTTCGTCCACCCCGTTTTGCTCTTCACCGGCTTTGATAGCCCCTTGGATACCCAAACTTTCCTTGCCGCCGGCCATTGATCTTTCTCTTGTTCTTGGTCTCAAGGTAACACTTTTGCTCCTTTTACTTCATTTCAGTTCTGGGGTTCTATTTCTTTTCATTAAATTTTGATATTTTCCCGGAAATCGAATCTCTTATGCTGGCTACATGTACGTATATATAATATAAATATACACACACTTGCAAACTAACATATTTTCATAGAGTACTGTAGTCGTATTTCAAAGAAAGTATTATTCGAAAGAAATGGAGGTCTATTGTTTGGAGATTTCGGAGTTTAAGTTCTTGTATTTTATGGGTTCTGATTATTTAGTGATCTTTTTTTTTTTTCAGGGAGACCCTGTGCCATGTGCGAGGCGTGCCGGCAATGGTAACTATCTCTCTGGACTTAAGTCTATTTGATTGATCCCAATAATAAAACCTCTTAATTATTTTGTAGAGAGAGAAGCTCTGGAAATTTTTTTCCATACCGTCTCCTTCAGTGAGACTTTGCCCACCGCCTAGTGCGGTTTCTCCTGGGAGGAGGGAAAGGCTTCTCCTTTCCCTTCCTCCCATCCCCCTGTGTATCCTATCTGTTTCCCCCTTTTTCCCTTTCTCCCTGTTTCCTCTTCTCTTGGTTTTCTTTTTTCTCTTTTTCTTCTCCCCTGCTCCTCAGCCAGCTCCGTTAAGAGCCACCATCACCGCCCCATCTCGTTGCTCCGCCTCCGCCATCCCTTCACCGCCTCAGATCGGTCAAGCTTTCCACAGATCCGCCATCGCCGCCCCATCTCCACCTCAGATCCGCTTTCTCCTCCTCGCGTGGCTCCTCCGATCTTCCCTCCGCCCACCTATCTCCGCCCCTGCCGGTGCTGTGTGGTTTTTTTGTTTCATCTGTTTCTGGCCCTCCGATCTTCGGCGCTGGCCCAGAATCTGGTTGTGGTTGTTTTCGCTTTGCTTTTTGTTTGTTGTTTGTTTGGCTTTCTGCTGAAGCTTTTTTGAAGCTTTTCTGGTTTTTTTTTATTTTTTTATTTTTTTTATTTTTTTATTTTTTTTTTTTTATATATATCTTTGTTGTTAATTTCAGTGGGTTTTCACCCCCTTGTACTGAAGTGGATGGATCTTTTATGGGAGTTTTTTGTTGCTGGTGGTTGGCCTTCTAGGCTCCGATTGGGTTTATGCAGTGTTTGTCCTGCAACAACATGGTTGTTGCTTTTACCGCATCGGACTCTTTATTGAATGTTTTTGCTATTTGTAATTATCTTGTGCGGCCTGGAATAGGCCCGGCTTGTATGTCATTGCCTACTATTTGGTCCTTTCCGACCAGATCCAGATTTTGTTCTTGAATTTGTACTGCATTTACCTTTTGAGCTATGTTGTTAAAGTGTTCACCCCTTTTGTGATCAATTAGTCAGTCTTGCAACCCGCTTTACCTTATTTGACAAAAAAAAAGAAAAAGAAGGGTCTATTTGATTGACATAGATTTTCAACGAAGTGATGAATAATGGTTTATAATTAACTTAGACTTGTTTGCAAGGTTCTGTTGTCTCTTCCTATATGGTATGATGGTGGCTGATATTTGAAAAATTATTGTGGTAAATGAATTACCATGAAAAAAAATATAAAAATAAATAGTAAAATACGAATTTTAGAAAATAAATAAAGATAGAATGAGTAAAAAAATAATATTTAAATAATATAGATAAAAATATAGTTAATATGATGTAAGAAGCCTTTAAAAATTCATTATGTAAATTAAATAAAATGAGTTTTAAATAAAGACTCCCAAAATATCATGGAGTCTTTATTTATTAAGCTCCCTTAAGCTTGGCCATATACGTGTAATGACTTCGAATTTTCTTGCAATTAATAGATGATTCGAAACCAATATGCATGGGTGGAGTTTCTATGTCAATGAACAAATCAGTACTACATATATAATTTGAATAAAAATTCCACATAAGGAAGTTGAATAGAAGATACATTTGATTTAGAGGGTTTACTTTAGAATTTTATGAGTTCTAGGAAGAGAAAATTAATAAGAGAAACTGTTAGAATATTAATTAAATGAATAGATTTATGATTTGTTTTTAGTTTAAGTTTTTGAGATGAGTAATACTATAAACCATATTTTTATTTCACCATGTTGACATGGCAAGGCCAATCAGTCCTTGTTAAGATAAAAATAAAAATTTAAACTAGATAAAGTGTGTGGAAACTGCAATGTGCATGCTTTCTCAACTTTCTTTTCGCTTTATCTGATGGATTAATTGTTCTTGTATCCTGACTTATTTTAGGTTTGGTTAGAAAACCCTTAATTGTTGAACTTGTTACAAACAATGCTAGTTTTGAAACCTACAAAGTCATGACCCTGTACTTAATTAATCGACTGTTTTTTTTTTTTTTAATAGTTTTAACACCTCTCCCGGCCCTAATGTATAGGTTGGGGCACTAGTGCTAGAGGAAGCTGTGAAGTATGGAAGGATTGAATTGGTGAAGTTTTTTTGGCTGATGATGGGCTGCGCTTTGGTTTGGGTTTTGCGGAGTGCGTAGACTGGGATCATTTAGAAATTTCTTTGTTTGAAAACTTAACGCTTGCTATATTGGGTCAATATGGCTGAGTGTCATTGCTTAAAAATTGCTTTGTTCTTTTTCTTCTGTTTCGTTATCACCTATTTGGTAAGTGGTGAAGTTGGTGTCAACTGGGGCACTCAAGCAACCCATCGTTTGGCTTCAAAAACCGTAGTGAAGTTGCTCATGGACAACGAAATTAAGAAGGTGAAGCTTTACGATGCGGATTATGGGGCAATGAAAGCTCTTGGCAACTCTGGGATTGAAGTCATGGTTGGAATTCCAAATGACACGCTTCAATCGCTCGCCAGCAGCATCAAGGCTGCTGAGAAATGGGTTGCTAAAAACGTCACCCACCATGCTGCCAAACATAATGTCAACATAAGGTACTAATCAGCTTCTTTCGTTTTTTATTATACCTAGTTAAATATCCGTACAATATAGAAGAATTCTGACCTTGGTATGTTTCATGAATCTACAGGTATGTTGCTGTAGGAAATGAGCCTTTTATCCAGGGCATACCAAGAAAGCTTCTTGGACGTAATTTTGCCCGCTCTAAACAATGTTCAATTGGCACTGACAAAGGCTCATATTAACGACAAAATAAAGGTAACAGTCCCCATGAGTGCTGATACATATTAGACCTCAACGGGCCTTCCCTCCGGGGGTGACTTTTGCAGCAACATATATGACCAAATGCTTGGCATTGTCAAGTTCTTGACTGCCAATTCCGCCCCATTTACCCTAAACATCCACCCATTCATAAGCCTTTATACCGACCCACACTTCCCTCTAGAGTATGCTTTTATTTTTATTTTTATTTTATTTTTTTATTTTTATTTTTATGGTAACAATGCAATACCTCTAAATGATGGTGGAGTATTGTACTATAATTTATTTGACGCCAGTTTTGATACTCTTGTGTGGGTTTTGAGGAAGAACGGGTATGGAAATATGCGGATAGCAATTGGGGAGATTGGATGGCCAAGTGACGGAGATCGAAATGCTAACGTATTGTATGCTCAGCGGTTCAGCCAGGGCTTTATATCACGTGTGACAGCGGGCACACCATTGATACCTGGGCTGCCGATTGAGGCATACATGTTTAGCTTGTTCGATGAAGATGCCAAGAGCAGTGAGCTAGGCAAGTTCGAACGCCACTGGGGAATTTTTACATTTGATGGCTTGCCCAAATACAAGCTGAACCTTGGCACAACACAGCAAGGATCCTTGGTTCTTGCAAAAGATGTGCATTATTTGGAGAGGAAGTGGTGCATCTTGAAGACATCTGTTAAAGTTGATGAGCCGAACGTTGCTCCAAGCGTGAGCTATGCTTGTAAGAATGCTGATTGCTCTAGTCTCGGATATGGGACGTCTTGCGGAGAGTTGGACGCTCGGGGCACCATATCATATGCCTTCAACCAATATTATCAATTAAATAGCCAACTGGAAGCAGCTTGCACGTTTAACACAACTTCCATGATTACAAAATTGGATCCATCTGTGGGTAGTTGCCGATTTGAGATAATGATTGACCCATATTATGGAGGCACAGAAGGAACACATAGGTGTTTCCCAAGGTCAGTGGCTATGGTCCCTATGGTTTGTTTATAATTAGCAAAAAGAGAACAATGGTAGAAACCATAGCCATTGACCTTGGGAAACACCAATGTGTTCCTTCTATGCCTCCATAATATGGATCAATCATTATCTCAAATCGGCAACTACCCACATATGGATCCAATTTTGTAATCATGGAAGTTGTGTTAAACGTGCAAGCTGCTTCCAATTGGTTATTTAATTGATAATATTGGTTGAAGGCATATGATATGGTGCCCCGAGCGTCCAACTCTCCGCAAGACGTCCCATATCCGAGACTAGAGCAATCAGCATTCTTACAAGCATAGGTCACGCTTGAAGCAACATTCGGCTCATCAGCTTTAACAGATGTCTTCAAGATGCACCACTTCCTCTCCAAATAATGCACATCTTTTGCAGGAACCAAGGATCCTTGCTGTGTTGTGCCAAGGTTCAGTTTGTATTTGGGCAAGCCATCAAATGTAAAAATTCCCCAGTGGCGTTCGAACTTGCCTGGCTCAGTGCTCTTGGCATCTTCATCGAACAAGCTAAACATGTATGCCTCAATCGGCAGCCCAGGTATCAATGGTGTGCCCGCTGTCACATGTGATATAAAGCCCTGGCTGAACCGCTGAGCATACAATACGTTAGCATTTCGATCTCCGTCACTTGGTCATCCAATCTCCCCAATTGCTATCCGCATATTTCCATACCCTTTCTTCCTTAGAGCCCACACAAGAGTATCAAAACTGGCGTCAAATAAATTATAGTACAATACTCCACCATCATTTAGAGGTGTTGCATTGTTACCATAAAAAAAAAAAAAAAAAAAAAAGCATACTCTAGAGGGAAGTGTGGGTCGGTATAAAGGCTTATGAATGGGTGGATGTTTAGGGTAAATGGGGCGGAATTGGCAGTCAAGAACTTGACAATGCCAAGCATTTGGTCATATATGTTGCTGCGGAAGTCACCCCCGGAGGGAAGGCCCGTTGAGGTCTGATATGTATCAGCACTCATGGGGACTGTTACCTTTATTTTGTCGTTGATATGAGCCTTTGTCAGTGCCAATTGAACATTGTTTAGACCTGGCAAAATTACGTCCAAGAAGCTTTCTTGGTATGCCCTCGATAAAAGGCTCATTTCCTACAGCAACATACCTGCAGATTCATGAAACATACCAAGGTCAGAATTCTTCTATATTTGTAGGGATATTTAACTAAGTATAAGAAAAAACGAAGGAAGCTGATCAGTACCTTATGTTTGACATCTTTAGTTAATAAAACGACAGAGTTTCGTTTAAAATGATTTTGATTAAATCTTGACCATTGCTTTTTTAAAAGCATATGTGCTGCAGTTTTAAGTCGGATCTGAATATATCTATGCTTACTTCCTTTAAACATATTTCTATTTTTTATTGTAATTAATTGTAACACATATATATAAAAGCACATAATATTGGGTTCTGAATTAATTTAGTCAGCCGCCTCCCAACTCTGAATTCTGGAGATACAATAATTTCTACTAACACAGTTCATTAATTAACCACTTGTTACATATCAACTAAGCAATCACAGACTACATTTATGTCGAAAGGGCATTAAGGTGTGCAAATAAAAAAAAGAGGCTAACATACAATTAATTTTGTTTCTCCAAAACGTACAGTACTTAACAAAAATTTGGCCCAAAGCCAATAATGTTTCCAATGGAATCAACCCAAATCTGGATCCCAGCTTGTTGGAAGGTCCCAATAGTAACAAGGTTGGAAGAGGATGGTTTGAAGGCAAAACAATAAACCCCCTCTCTGTGGGTCAAATACAAAATGTTTTTGGCCGAAAGGGTGAGGGTGGTCTCGATCACACCGAAGTAAAAAGTAACAGTTGGCACTTGAACCGTCCCCAACCCCATTAGATTAAGAGCCTGTTTGGGATTGCGTTTGAGAAATAAGGTTTTTAAGTCGAAAAGAACTTTTGGACAAAAACTTCATTTTTAAGCTTTTGCCAAAAGTGCGTTTTGGCTATTTTTAGGCTTTTTGAACCCTTAAAAGCGTTTTTAATGGTTTTACTAAACGAATACTTTTTTCTTTAAACGGACTTTTTGAATATTAAAAGCATTTTTAAGATCCTCAAACACAATCACAAACACAAACAAGCTCTAAAGCATGTATCAAAAACAGAGTCTTCGAAGGTGCGGGGGAGGTTGCTTGCTTCTGCAACATAGGTATCGCGAAACACCTCATAAGCCACTTTGGGCAGGGTGGTTACAAAGGCAATGATGTCAATAATAGCCCCACCATCACCTTTTGGGGTCAACCTGAAAATGCCTTCAGGGAGGGTCCGGGACACCCACTTGCTTCCTACTCCAAGGCCCGACTGCTCCACGTAGTACACAGTTGGGTTCCATTGCTTGTACAACGAGCGCACCCAGGTAGGGCGATTGCCAGATAATTCTTCCCACCCGGACTTGGGCCCCAAACTCGGTAAGCAATAGCTAAAAACGCCGCCAGACAGCCCATAAATCTGATCCAAGAATGACATACCCCGTCCGAGGCCCATAATTCCGGGGACTGCGGTGAAAAAGCTGTTTTTCTTGAGTCCGCATGCTACGGCCACGTTCTGAATGACGACGTCCCCGATTGTTATTGTGTCCAATCCTACCTTTCCTTGGGTGTAGGCCTTATCAGACGACTTCAGCTTGTAACGACACTCGCCCTTATGACAGTCGGTGTTGGGAAAGCGCTCACAGTTCACAAGCCCGCAGGGCAGTATTTCAGCAAAAGATGGCGAAGGTTGTACTTGTTGCTGAGTACACTGAACCCACAAAGCGCTGATGCTCAAGTCAAGGACCAAGTAGAGACTGTTTGGAGGGCTACCCATCCCAACTGGAATCAAATAGGCTGCATGGTCAGTGGTAAAAAGCTCAGAGCGGAGGGAGGGAATTGTTTGGTCATGTCGCACTACGTCTAACTTCAATGCCAATGAAGTGCACACCAGTGACAATGAACACCAAAATACAAAATAAATCCTCATGACAGTGGGTGTACGTTTAATGGAGCTTAAAGATCGAGGTTGTGAATTGATCAGATGGTAGTAAGTTGAGGGCCGGCCCATATATATAATCGGGGCATTGTTGTAATTAAAAAGAACGTAAAATAAAAAGAGAAAGGTAGGGGGTTATCGCCTTGATAAGTGGGAGTGGGAGACGTGTTCATGCATGTGATTGTGTTTTTTTGTCAGTTTCCTCCTGCCTTTTTGGGCTTGTCTACATGAAAGATATCTACGTCCATCTTTGCACATTTATGGAAAAAGTCAATTCCACTTCGCAATTCAAAGACGTTAAAGTTATGCATGGAGTTGGGACCATCTTCTATCTCTATCGGAATCTCACTTCTGACATATTCCTTATCAATCATGCATGCTTGCTTTATATTTTATTGGCAGGCTTACTTGGGAGTTAAGCTTTAAAATGACTAATATATTTGGGATCTCATTTATGCCATGCATCTAATTAACGCACCTTTTATTTTATTTTACTGGCCTGATTTTTTTTTTTTTTTTACCAGCTCATCAATTCATCAAAAGCCACGTTCTGGCCAGCATCATGGGACAGGCACTGCCCACCCGTGGCAGTGGCAAAACTGGTTGGTGTGTCAAGTTCGGATCAGCCCACTTGACCCGCCAACCTGTTTGTGCCACTGGTTGGTGTGTCAAGTTCGGATCAGCCCACTTGACCCGCCAACCTGTTTCAATCGATACGAATTCGACCACCAGTTTAATAAACGAGTAAAGCATGTTAACCCAAACACGACACGCTAATTTAAACAGGTGACACATCACAACCCATGTGATCCATTTAATTAACGAGTTGTGTCAAGTTAACAAGACCCAAATGACACCAATAGTTTTTTTAAAAAAAATTTTATTATACATATATATATATATATATATATATATATATGGGTCAGCCCGACCCAACTCATTTGTTAAACAGGTGACCCGTTTATAACCCCAACACGTTTAACCTAAACCCTAACCCTAAAATTAGGGTGTCATCGTCAGGCTAACGAGTTAAATTATCAGCCCATTCATGTCCCAGCAACCAACTTGGGATCTAATTTAAGCTGCGCATGAAATCTGCACCGATGTTTTTTTAATATTGCGTGCTCAAAAGACCTGCGGGTTCTCTTCGGCTCTTCCTCTTCAAAAGACTAAATAACCAGCTAGCTCTTTCTCTCTCTAAATTTCCCCATTATACGCACTCCCCAAAACCCAAACCAAAGCGCACCCCAAGTTAAAGCCCATCATCACTCTAATAAATGAAAAAAATGGAACAAGCACGTGAAAATACTATCTCACTCTACAACTGTGAAATTTGACATCAAGCAGACAGGTCCGTCATAATATGAAACATCTTCTATGTTATCTAAGAATTTTCATATTGGAACCACCACTCAATTGAATTAAACTTTTTGGTTCAAGCTATAAAGTTGGTGAGGTTACAAGCTTATAGGTATGTAGAGAACATCCCATTTCTCCCCATGGACTGAAGGCATTACTACTGCGGATCACCTAAGTATCAAGGGTGCCTCTATACAGTATACCATACCCTAAAACCATTCTCATCACTTGCAACTGGCTATATTAACATGGGGAAGATGGAGGCAGTGGTCAACATATGACCTAGCATTTGGACGTCTTACCCACGTTCAGTTCTCTGCGCAGACGGAAAGCTTCACCTTGATCCCCGTTTAAGGACCTTCTCTCCAAGCAGCAAGCAGTTAGCTGCCTCAGTAACCTCTCAAGACATGATTGCAAGAAACCATGTGAGTCTTTCAAGTTGGGATTTGTTGACAAGATCATGGCGTTCACCGTGTCAGCCACAACTTCTCGCTGCGACTCTTCAAGCAGATATCCAACCGATGACTCCCGTGGCTGTTCATATGCCAACAAGGCAACGCAGTCCTAGAGAGAGACAGACAGTTACAATTATTATTCAGCTCAAAATTACCAAAAAAAAAGTAAGGATCTGTTCAAGTGTGTTAGTATTTCCCACGTGCAACGGACTTAATTATGCTTGGCAAATAATTTTCCAGTACCTGTACAAAATCCTCAAACCCAGCCATCCCAAAAAACTTCGCCAATTCAATCCTTCCATACTTCACAGCTTCCTCCAGTGCCCCAACCTATACATCAAGGAAAAGTGTTCAAACTATAAAAAAACCAGTCAATTAATTAAGTACAGGGTCATGAATTTGTAGGTTCTAAGATAGCATTGTTGGTGACAAGTCAAACAATTAAGGGTTTTCTAACCAAACCTAAAATAAGTCAGGATATGAGAACACTTAATCCATCAGATAAAGCGAAAAGAAACTTGAAAACGCATGCACATTGCAGTTTCCACACAACACAGATCCATATCTATGTTCATGTTCATTGTCAATAGTTTAAATCATACCCAGTGGACTTCAAATTGTAACTTGCATTCATTTCTGTCGAATAAACAAAAACCTTCTAAAATGGAAGAAGCTTGGATTTGTGCAAAGCTACTAGTAAGCAACGTAAATAGGACAAAGAAGAGAACATACACGAACCAATTCAATGAACTTCTGACAGTGAAGAAGAAAGCACGTAGCTGATTTATCATCCTGCAGAAAGCACAACCGGTTGTCATGGCCTGGGTTAGTAAAGTTGTTCCGACGAAAGTTAATTATGATCATTTGACAAAAGGGTGAAAATAAATATGAATACACACATATAATATTCCATGTGTAGGGATGCACCCGACAAAGGAGTTTGTGACTGAGCAACCCAAACCAGACAACCTGCTCAGTATCTCATCCTAACCTACCCAGTTTCCACAATGCATTTCAGAACCCAATTTTATATGTTCCAACCACATCCCAACTGAAGTCTCCAACATATTTCTCTGAATAACCTCAACTACAACAAGGGTGAACTACAAAGTATATCATATATCTTAGAAAAACCCATTATGACAAAATGTTGAAGGGGAAAAGTAAATAATTTCCCCACAAAGAAAAGTGCTAAAATACTATAATAGGACCACTAGATCTTACTTTTCAAAAAAAAATTCTATGAAAGTTCAACACTCTCCTGAAGTGGTTAAAAAGGCATTGTAATTGGTTAAAATACTAAAGAAAGAGTGCAAATGTACATTTTCTAAAGGAAATTGTAAAAACAGCATCAATGATGAGTTGTTAGAGACTACTTGAACTTCTTTGGAAGAACTTTTTTTAAAAAAAGATTACCTTAGGATTTGTCTTTCAAATGGAGAAGTAAGCCTTATTTGCACTTTCACAAATAGCCAAAAACAAGAAACACGTAGAAAATTATGGAGAAAAGCAAGTCAGGTTTCATGCTTCAAGCCCCATTAAAAAAATTCCATGCCAAGGGGACTGCACCCAGTGAACCTCCCCATTCTAATATTTGGTTGACAAAACGATGAGAGCACATTGAAAATTCAAAGATAGTTGGAACAGAAAAAAGGACAAGATTAAGGCAGTGAAGCAGCTGAGATTGAATGCTTTATGAAATGGTGATGATATCTACGCATGATAACAATCATAGTCAATGACATATTCTTGGAGAAATGGAAAGCCTGGCCTGGGCGAGGAGTGCAGGTGTTTTTAAAAAAAGAGGCAGGGAGTGCTAGGAATGCATGGATAAGTAACCTAAACAGACATGCCTTGTGGATGAGTATTGAACCAAATTTCTTGCATGTTAACAACAAAATATAACTTCTGAATATCAGAGTTTGTATGGCAGTATGCTAACATTAACAAGAATCAATGAATATCAAAACAACACACAGAAGTTTGAGTCCACCTGAACAATCTGGGGATACCAGTCACGAAGTTTACCCAGTGCAGCATCAATCTCCCCTCTCTTTATTAGCTTCATGCCCAGGAAAAAAATAGTTCAGCCAAACCAATGATATTTGCATCCAAAAAAAAAAAAAATTGATAAGAAATCAAAATATCATTAAAAGTATTAGGTGCCCCAAGTACAATAATATTTGCAAAATTGAGGACAGTTCAACTAAAAAAAAAAGCAAAAACACCAGAGCTAGAAAACAAAGCAGTATCAAGATAATAGCAAAAATCCATCATTTTAAATCTGAAATAAAATGGTCAAGTGAACTGGAGTTCACAAATCCTGGAAAGAAATAGCAATCCCCTAAAGCATGTGATTACTGGATAATGTTTTAATGTAACAAACTGCAAGCCCATTGTATTGATTTTGGTAATGAGAACTTGAAACCCAG
>NC_081548.1:551603-702725 GCF_901000735.1 Corylus avellana
GCTTCCAATTGGTTATTTAATTGATAATATTGGTTAAAGGCATATGATATGGTGCCCCGAGCGTCCAACTCTCCGCAAGACGTCCCATATCCGAGACTAGAGCAATTAGCATTCTTACAAGCATAGCTCACGCTTGAAGCAACATTCGGCTCATCGGCTTTAACAGATGTCTTCAAGATGCACCACTTCCTCTCCAAATAATGCACATCTTTTGCAGGAACCAAGGATCCTTGTTGTGTTGTGCCAAGGTTCAGTTTGTATTTGGGCAAGCCATCAAATGTAAAAATTCCCCAGTGGCGTTCGAACTTGCTTGGCTTAGTGCTCTTGGCATCTTCATCGAACAAGCTAAACATGTATGCCTCAATCGGCAGCCCAGGTATCAATGGTGTGCCCCCTGTCACATGTGATATAAAGCCCTGGCTGAACTGTTGAGCATACAATACGTTAGCATTTCGATCTCCGTCACTTGGTCATCCAATCTCCCCAATTGCTATCCGCATATTTCCATACCCTTTCTTCCTTAGAGCCCACACAAGAGTATCAAAACTGGCGTCAAATAAATTATAGTACAATACTCCACCATCATTTAGAGGTGTTGCATTGTTACCATAAAAAAAAAAAAGCATACTCTAGAGGGAAGTGTGGGTCGGTATAAAGGCTTATGAATGGGTGGATGTTTAGGGTAAATGGGGCGGAATTGGCAGTCAAGAACTTGACAATGCCAGGCATTTGGTCATATATGTTGCTGCGGAAGTCACCCCCGGAGGGAAGGCCCGTTGAGGTCTGATATGTATCAGCACTCATGGGGACTGTTACCTTTATTTTGTCGTTGATATGAGCCTTTGTCAGTGCCAATTGAACATTGTTTAGACCTGGCAAAATTACGTCCAAGAAGCTTTCTTGGTATGCCCTCGATAAAAGGCTCATTTCCTACAGCAACATACTTGCAGATTCATGAAACATACCAAGGTCAGAATTCTTCTATATTTGTAGGGATATTTAACTAAGTATAAGAAAAAACGAAGGAAGCTGATCAGTACCTTATGTTTGACATCTTTAGTTAATAAAACGACAGAGTTTCGTTTAAAATGATTTTGATTAAATCTTGACCATTGCTTTTTTAAAAGCATATGTGCTGCAGTTTTAAGTCGGATCTGAATGTATCTATGCTTACTTCCTTTAAACATATTTCTATTTTTTATTGTAATTAATTGTAACACACATATATAAAAGCACATAATATTGGGTTCTGAATTAATTTAGTCAGCCACCTCCCAACTCTGAATTCTGGAGATACAATAATTTCTACTAACACAGTTCATTAATTAACCACTTGTTACATATCAACTAAGCAATCACAGACTACATTTATGTCGAAAGGGCATTAAGGTGTGCAAATAAAAAAAAGAGGCCAACATACAATTAATATTGTTTCTCCAAAACGTACAGTACTTAACAAAAATTTGGCCCAAAGCCAATAATGTTTCCAATGGAATCAACCCAAATCTGGATCCCAGCTTGTTGGAAGGTCCCAATAGTAACAAGGTTGGAAGAGGATGGTTTGAAGGCAAAACAATAAACCCCCTCTCTGTGGGTCAAATACAAAATGTTTTTGGCCGAAAGGGTGAGGGTGGTCTCGATCACACCGAAATAAAAAGTGACAGTTGGCACTTGAACCGTCCCCAACCCCATTAGATTAAGAGTCTGTTTGGGATTGCGTTTGAGAAATAAGGTTTTTAAGTCGAAAAGAACTTTTGGACAAAAGCTTTATTTTTAAGCTTTTGCCAAAAGTGGGTTTTGGCCATTTTTAGGCTTTTTGAACCCTTAAAAGCATTTTTAATGTTTTTATTAAACTTAAAAGCGTTTTTAATGTTTTTACTAAACGAATACTTTTTTCTTTAAACGAGCTTTTTGAATATTAAAAGCATTTTTAAGATCCTCAAACACAATCACAAACACAAACAAGCTCTCAAGCATGTATCAAAAACAGAGTCTTCGAAGGTGCGGGGGAGGTTGCTTGCTTCTGCAACATAGGCATCGCGAAACACCTCATAAGCCACTTTGGGCAGGGTGGTTACAAAGGCAATGATGTCAATAATAGCCCCACCATCACCTTTTGGGGTCAACCTGAAAATGCCTTCAGGGAGGGACACCCACCTGCTTCCTACGTACTCCAAGGCCCGACTGCTCCACGTAGTACACAGTTGGGTTCCATTGCTTGTACAACGAGCGCACCCAGGTAGGGCGATTGCCAGATAATTCTTCCCACCCGGACTTGGGCCCCAAACTCGGTAAGCAATAGCTGAAAACACCGCTAGACAGTCCATAAATCTGATCCAAGAATGACATACCCCGTCCGAGGCCCATAATTCCGGGGACTGCGGTGAAAAAGCTGTTTTTCTTGAGTCCGCATGCTACGGCCACGTTCTGAATGACGACGTCCCCGATTGTTATTGTGTCCAATCCTACCTTTCCTTGGGTGTAGGCCTTATCAGACGACTTCAGCTTGTAACGACACTCGCCCTTATGACAGTCGGTGTTGGGAAAGCGCTCACAGTTCTCAAGCCCGCAGGGCAGTATTTCAGCAAAAGATGGCGAAGGTTGTACTTGTTGCTGAGTACACTGAACCCACAAAGCGCTGATGCTCAAGTCCAGGACCAAGTAGAGACTGTTTGGAGGGCTACCCATCCCAACTGGAATCAAATAGGCTGCACGGTCAGTGGTAAAAAGCTCAGAGCGGAGGGAGGGAATTGTTTGGTCATGTCGCACTACGTCTAACTTCAATGCCAATGAAGTGCACACCAGTGACAATGAACACCAAAATACAAAATAAATCCTCATGACAGTGGGTGTACGTTTAATGGAGCTTAAAGATCGAGGTTGTGAATTGATCAGATGGTTGTAGGTTGAGGGCCGGCCCATATATATAATCGGGGCATTGTTGTAATTAAAAAGTACGTAAAATAAAAAGAGAAAGGTAGGGGGTTATCGCCTTCATAAGTGGGAGTGGGAGACGTGTTCATGCATGTGATTGTGTTTTTTTGTCAGTTTCCTCCGACCTTTTTGGGCTTGTCTACATGAAAGATATCTACGTCCATCTTTGCACATTTATGGAAAAAGTCAATTCCACTTCGCAATTCAAAGACGTTAAAGTTATGCCTGGAGTTGGGACCATCTTCTATCTCTATCGGAATCTCACTTCTGACACATTCCTTCCTTATCAATCATGCATGCTTACTTTATATTTTATTGGCAGGCTTAGGGAGTTAAGCTTTAAAATGACTAATATATTGGGGATCTCATTTATGCCATGCATCTAATTAACGCACCTTTTATTTTATTTTACTGGCCTGATTTTTTTTTCCAGCTCATCAATTCATCAAAAGCCACGTTCTGGCCAGCATCATGGGACAGGCACTGCCCACCCGTGGCAGTGGCAAAACTGGTTGGTGTGTCAAGTTCGGATCAGCCCACTTGACCCGCCAACCTGTTTCAATCGATACGAATTCGACCACCAATTTAATAAACGAGTAAAGCATGTTAACCCAAACACGACACGCTAATTTAAACAGGTGACACATCACAACCCATGTGACCCATTTAATTAACGAGTTGTGTCAGGTTAACAAGACCCAAATGACACCAATAGTTTTTTTAAAATTTTTTTTATTATATATATATATGAGTCAGCCTGACCCAACTCATTTGTTAAACGGGTGACCCGTTTATAACCCCAACACGTTTAACCTAAACCCTAACCCTAAAATTAGGGTGTCCTCGTCAGGCTAACGAGTTAAATTATCAGCCCATTCATGTCCCAGCAACCAACTTGGGATCTAATTTAAGCTGCGCATGATATCTGCACCGATGTTCTTGTTTTTTTAATATTGCGTGCTCAAAAGACCTGCGGGCTTCTCTTCGGCTCTTCCTCTTCAAAAGACCAAATAACCAGCTAGCTCTTTCTCTCTCTAAATTTCCCCATTATACGCACTCCCCAAAACCCAAACCAAAGCGCACCCCAAGCTAAAGCCCATCATCACTCTAATAAATGAAAAAAATGGAACAAGCACGTGAAAATACTCTCTCCCTCTACAACAGTGAAATTTGACATCAAGCTGACAGGTCCGTCATAATATGAAACATCTTCTATGTTATCTAAGAATTTTCATATTGGAACCACCACTCAATTGAATTAAACTTTTTGGTTCAAGCTATAAAGTTGGTGAGGTTACAAGCTTATAGGTATGTAGAGAACATCCCATTTCTCCCCATGGACTGAAGGCATTACTACTGCGGATCACCTAAGTATCAAGGGTGCCTCTATACAGTATACCATACCCTAAAACCATTCTCATCACTTGCAACTGGCTATATTAACAAGGGGAAGATGGAGGCAGTGGTCAACATATGACCTAGCATTTGGACGTCTTACCCACGTTCAGTTCTCTGCGCAGACGGAAAGCTTCACCTTGATCCCCGTTTAAGGACCTTCTCTCCAAGCAGCAAGCAGTTAGCTGCCTCAGTAACCTCTCAAGACATGATTGCAAGAAACCATGTGAGTCTTTCAAGTTGGGATTTGTTGACAAGATCATGGCGTTCACCGTGTCAGCCACAACTTCTCGCTGCGACTCTTCAAGCAGATATCCAACCGATGACTCCCGTGGCTGTTCATATGCCAACAAGGCAACGCAGTCCTAGAGAGAGACAGACAGTTACAATTATTATTCAGCTCAAAATTACCAAAAAAAAAGTAAGGATCTGTTCAAGTGTGTTAGTATTTCCCACGTGCAACGGACTTAATTATGCTTGGCAAATAATTTTCCAGTACCTGTACAAAATCCTCAAACCCAGCCATCCCAAAAAACTTCGCCAATTCAATCCTTCCATACTTCACAGCTCCCTCCAGTGCCCCAACCTATACATCAGGGAAAAGTGTTCAAACTATAAAAAAACCAGTCAATTAATTAAGTACAGGGTCATGAATTTGTAGGTTCTAAGACTAGCATTGTTAGTGACAAGTCAAACAATTAAGGGTTTTCTAACCAAACCTAAAATAAGTCAGGATATGAGAACACTTAATCCATCAGATAAAGCGAAAAGAAACTTGAAAACGCATGCACATTGCAGTTTCCACACAACACAGATCCATATCTATGTTCATGTTCATTGTCAATAGTTTAAATCATACCCAGTGGACTTCAAATTGTAACTTGCATTCATTTCTGTCGAATAAACAAAAACCTTCTAAAATGGAAGAAGCTTGGATTTGTGCAAAGCTACTAGTAAGCAACGTAAATAGGGCAAAGAAGAGAACATACACGAACCAATTCAATGAACTTCTGACAGTGAAGAAGAAAGCACGTAGCTGATTTATCATCCTGCAGAAAGCACAACCGGTTGTCATGGCCTGGGTTAGTAAAGTTGTTCCGACGAAAGTTAATTATGATCATTTGACAAAAGGGTGAAAATAAATATGAATACACACATATAATATTCCATGTGTAGGGATGCACCCGACAAAGGAGTTTGTGACTGAGCAACCCAAACCAGACAACCTGCTCAGTATCTCATCCTAACCTACCCAGTTTCCACAATGCATTTCAGAACCCAATTTTATATGTTCCAACCACATCCCAACTGAAGTCTCCAACATGTTTCTCTGAATAACCTCAACTACAACAATGGTGAACTACAAAGTATATCATATATCTTAGAAAAACCCATTATGACAAAATGTTGAAGGGGAAAAGTAAATAATTTCCCCACAAAGAAAAGTGCTAAAATACTATAATAGGACCACTAGATCTTACTTTTCAAAAAAAATTTCTATGAAAGTTCAACACTCTCCTGAAGTGGTTAAAAAGGCATTGTAATTGGTTAAAATACTAAAGAAAGAGTGCAAATGTACATTTTCTAAAGGAAATTGTAAAAACAGCATCAATGATGAGTTGTTAGAGACTACTTGAACTTCTTTGGAAGAACTTTTTTTAAAAAAAGATTACCTTAGGATTTGTCTTTCAAATGGAGAAGTAAGCCTTATTTGCACTTTCACAAATAGCCAAAAACAAGAAACACGTAGAAAATTATGGAGAAAAGCAAGTCAGGTTTCATGCTTCAAGCCCCATTAAAAAAATTCCATGCCAAGGGGACTGCACCCAGTGAACCTCCCCATTCTAATATTTGGTTGACAAAACGATGAGAGCACATTGAAAATTCAAAGATAGTTGGAACAGAAAAAAGGACAAGATTAAGGCAGTGAAGCAGCTGAGATTGAATGCTTTATGAAATGGTGATGATATCTACGCATGATAACAATCATAGTCAATGACATATTCTTGGAGAAATGGAAAGCCTGGCCTGGGCGAGGAGTGCAGGTGTTTTTTAAAAAAGAGGCAGGGAGTGCTAGGAATGCATGGATAAGTAACCTAAACAGACATGCCTTGTGGATGAGTATTGAACCAAATTTCTTGCATGTTAACAACAAAATATAACTTCTGAATATCAGAGTTTGTATGGCAGTATGCTAACATTAACAAGAATCAATGAATATCAAAACAACACACAGAAGTTTGAGTCCACCTGAACAATCTGGGGATACCAGTCACGAAGTTTACCCAGTGCAGCATCAATCTCCCCTCTCTTTATTAGCTTCATGCCCAGGAAAAAAATAGTTCAGCCAAACCAATGATATTTGCATCCAAAAAAAAAAAAAATTGATAAGAAATCAAAATATCATTAAAAGTATTAGGTGCCCCAAGTACAATAATATTTGCAAAATTGAGGACAGTTCAACTAAAAAAAAAAGCAAAAACACCAGAGCTAGAAAACAAAGCAGTATCAAGATAATAGCAAAAATCCATCATTTTAAATCTGAAATAAAATGGTCAAGTGAACTGGAGTTCACAAATCCTGGAAAGAAATAGCAATCCCCTAAAGCATGTGATTACTGGATAATGTTTTAATGTAACAAACTGCAAGCCCATTGTATTGATTTTGGTAATGAGAACTTGAAACCCAGGTACCTCACCAACAACCCAATACGCATTTTTGGTGAAGCTCTCACCCAACACACACGATGCTGGACTAACGTGGTTTGTCCTGGTCTTTCTTATAAACCAACTCATTTTGTCCTGATCACACGATTCTTAAAAACTTCATTATATATACGCTCTCACAACCTGTGGGTTGGGCCATATCCTTTTTTTCTTTTTTTTTTCTTTTTTGGATTGATTGGTAAGTTGTACACACACCTAATAGTTTGAACCCACAACAACACCATTAACCCTGTTCTCATGAAGGAAGGAGGTGCCCTTTGACCTCAAACTCATTTGAGGGTTCGCTGATAACTACATTGCAGTTCTTGATACTTCTTCATAATACTAAACTTCTCTTAATTAATTGTGTTATTTTTATGAAAAGGAGTGTTTGTTTCATACTATGTTATATCTCATGCAAAACACACTTAATTATTTAAAAGCCTAAACTGGTATTCCACCATTCATGTGAGAATGGATAAGATCCCATCACCCCTCATACAATGAACTCATATAAATATACATGTATATCAAAATTTAAGTGTAATCCTCATATTACAATCATATATTAGACAAGAACAATGAAACAATACAACTGATTTCTCAACCAAAATCTCATATGGGCATAGCCATGCTCTAAAATTATACCTGTCGAAGAGTCTTTCTCTGGTTCAATGCATACGTGATATCCTGCTCACTAAAGCCATTCTCTTGAGCCATATAGACAGGAGGCACAGTAGTTTTACTAGCCATATCAAACGAATTTAGAGTATCTTCATAGCCATAATGTAGTAAGTAGGAGCGAACAATTCTGTTTCAAATAAAAATATGAGTAATTAAAGAAGCAGTTGTAGACAAAATTACAGCAAAGTGACTTCTCAGAACATAAAATGAGTGTCCCTAATACATATAGTTCTCAGCAATAAACAATCTCAACAGTTGTGGATTCATCAGGATATTGGCAAGAAAAATGAAGAGTTCATCGCCAACACTCTACAATCAAACTGTTAGGTAGACCAGTATGTGTTGGATCACATTTAGCAGGACCTTAACAGCAACAAGCTGCCATTCCTCCAATGATCTAATTTGTTAAATTTGGAATCCAAACTCTATCTGAGAACACTGAGTGTCCCTAATACATATAGTTCTCAGCAATAATCAATCTCAACAGTTTTGCATTCAGCAGGATATTGGCAAGAAAAATGAAAAGTTCATGGCCAACACTCTACAATCAACTGTTAGCTAGACCAGTATGTGTTGGATCACATTTACCAGGACCTTAAAAAGCAACAAGCTGGCATTCCTCCAATGATCTTATTAGTTAAATTCTATCTGAAGAACATTTAGGATTTGAACCCACATTTGCTGGATTTGGTCTCCAAACATTACAAGTATCAATCATTAAGATTTTGAGGGAAAAAGGAGTACTCAAAAGTAAGATAAATTTCTAGCTCTTTCAGCATAAATCAGACCATTCCCTACACATGTATCATAAGAACCCAAAAGGTTTCCATGAAAGCAGATAATGTCTTGGTCGAATAAGATTTAATTTGATGTGAACATACCCATAACTGACATTTGGCATCAAAGATATCTTTTCAATAGTCGTTTGTTGCTTCATCCTCTCTTGTTTTTCAAAATCCTAATCAAATGATACAATAGAAGAAAAAAAATTAATAACATCAACAATTACAAGAAATATTATTGAGTGATTTTCAGGAATACAAAGACTGAAAGCATGATTTAAAATTTTTTTATCTGTCACCTTAATTTCAATTCACAAGACTCCTAATTCAATTAGTTACTTGCATCTTACAGCAATAACCTTACATGGCTTTGAAATCCATCACAAGATTAAATAATAAAAAAAAAAAACAAATAATAAGTAAAGCAAAACAATGAGTCAATATTAGTAGAGATGTTATTTTGCTGGGACGCCCTTTATCCAAGGTAGTATATTGGTGTGATTCTCTTTGGCCTGACTTTAGTTCGTTAGAGAATGGGAATTTGACACATATATGATAGGAGACGGCACCATGATCGTGTATCCACATGCATCCTAAAAGTGGGTAGAATGTGGTCTTGCACTGAACTACATGGCAAATTGTGTCACTCTCTCAATTGCATTCCCTTAGTTTAAGGCAAATAGTCCCTCGTGATTCTTGGGAAAGATAGCTTCTTTTCAATTTTGCATTTCTTGTCCTATCCTTTTCCCTATCGAAGAATGGCTTGGATACAGTCCTACCCTTTAGATTTTTATGTAAATAACAATGATTTTATTCTCTCCTTCCCAAAGCTGCTGGCCTCTATGACCCTCCCTCCCCTCCATCCTTGTTCTTTCCACCCCTCTTAACTGCAACTTTCTGGAAGAACTCAGCCACTGGAATGTTATGCCATCCTCGATCCTAGTCACACCCATAACCACCTACCAAACAACCTCCTAGTACCTACCCCTGCTATTATCACAAACCACAGGGAATGCTTAAGGAATAACAGAAAGAAAGAAAAGGTGTGCAAAGATAGAAAGAAGGGGGGGGAGAGAGAGGGGGGAGAGAGAGAGAGAGAGAGAGAGAGAGAGAGTTGAAGGACAGTCTGAGTGTGCAAGCTACACTCTAAGCTGAAGTGTCTGTGTGTTTTGCATGTATTATTATTGTTCCTGTAATTATTATATACATTTTATACATCACATTCACCAGCCTAGGTAATCACCTAACACAATAATAGGCTGAGATTGATAACCAAGGAAGTGAAGGAAATATATCACATAAACAAAAAGAAGCAAAAGGAGGAGAATCATATCTTGCCTCAAGATCAAAAGCAAATGGTTTCTGCCCAAAGTTGACATGAACCCTGCCAAATTCAATAAAGACATCTGAAAATGAGGAGGACCAGTGCCACTATGATAAAAAGAAACTATAATATACGATTACTATCCAACATGTAATGGAACAATTGCAAGTGCAAGAGGACTTCACAAGAGGCGATTTATCATTTCTGACAATTGCATTAAAGAAAGGGGTTGAACTTTTCTATAGCTTCAACCAAGTATCTGTTTCTTTCTTTTAGGCCAGGAAGAAAGGGGGAGGGAGGGGGGAAACCTTCCACTGAGCATCATGGACTCTTCAAAAACCGATAAAAGTAGAAAACAATACCAATTTGTAAGAGAGGAGACTTTGGCACAAATTATCACAATTATTCTACCTATCAATAGTTCAATCTCTTTACTAGTGCCCCACAATGAGCACCAACATTGGTACCCTTTGATGAAACTTCTGAGACATTTATGAAGCAGAGTGAAAAGAAATTCTATTTTATTTACAGGTTTAATTGTGAATATTCCAAAGTATGCCTTATTTACTATTGTATACACAAAAAAAAAAAAAAAAAAAGTATCGTATGATCAGAAGGGACACCGAGTATGATACCCACAAAACAATTAAATGCACTAATTCATCCAAGAGAAATGCTACACGTACTTCCAAGTGTTACAGTGAAAATCATAAATATATAGATTAACCGTCCAAAATCTAATAATGATTTTCACTGCTACATCAAAGAGTAAGCACATAAAAGTACATGTAGCATTTCTCTTCATCTAAACATCTAGACAATTAGCACACAATCTTCATAATAAGAAGCACACAGTGCATCTATTTCTACACATATTTCAAATTGCTGAGTTATTAGAAAAACTACTATGCTGGTAAATGAAGTGAACACAATTAGAGTTTTCTGTTTCTAGGAAGAAGGCTAATTCTTTATTGCTACCGCTACACAATCAATCTGGCATGTAGTTGAACAATCAGAGATACAAACAAGAGATTCATACAAATAAATAATGAAGAAATAATGACACAACTGCAGTCTTGCAGACTATCCAAAAAACAAATACAGTATTGCAAGCAGTGTAACAAATAGATCTAGAACACATGGTTACAAACAGAAGAAGTACAATAAAGTGATAGTTGCATGAAGATTCAATTAATTAAGTTCACCATATTTTTTTTTCTTTTACCTTGTTTTTAGGGACCAAAACTAGATAGTATGAAAGCTTATAAACAGTTATATAATTATATTCAGTCACTAATGGATGTCTTGTTTAATTTTTTAAATGTGTGAGTTCATTCTAGTTCAACCCTAACATACCATGAATGGAAACCTCTAACCTAACTACCAAAAATAATTCTTTCTATATCTTATAAAAAAAGAGTAGGGACTTGATTGTTTTATGATGTTTTCAGCAACGATATTCTATACAGCAGCAAACACACAGCAAAACTATGCCACATCCATGCAAAAGAAGTAAAAATAGTACATTTCAATGATAAAACATCACTTAAATAACTAATCTCTACTAGCAGGGAAAAGTTCCAAACTATAGATCGATATCTGCACTGTCTGAATCTCACAATAAACTGCACAAGCAAATCAAATGATGACAGAAGGTGCATAATTTTTTTAAAGAAAATTGACAACATACTCTTCATTTCGGCTGTGAACAGCAACGGTTGGAAATAAGGGTCCCTTCATGTCCTTGTACACTGTTCCTACTACTGCCCCATTTTTACTGCCATCAATCAAGAGAGCACATGTAACAACCAGAATCCTTTATTAATTGGGGACAACAACAGAAAGTGAATTAAAGCCACACATGAGACAGTTGAATCAAATGATATATCAACATTTTTTTCTTTTCTTTTGATAAGTGACTCAATGATATAACCACATAAAACACTGTTGATTCAAACAATAAATAAACTGAACATAGCAGACAAATGACTTACGTGAAAAAGAATTCCTGTGAAGCATAGTTAATTCCAGCACCAACTATATCATTAGCTGTGTAAGTTGGGCCAAAAGTCTCTCCCTTTCCTTGTCCACGATAAAGCATTCCATCATCCCCATGGTATCCACAACTGTTTGCCTCCCACCTACCGCATAATAATTAAATATATTTAGATATATGGCAATAACTAAAACGAACAAGGCATGCAAATTCAGACAAAACAGATTTTGAAACTCGTACAATGGTACAATGTAAGGCTACATATCACCAAGGTTATTCTTTAAATTTCGTATGTCTTGGGAAGTGCAAATGCAATGACCACCAGATAACTCCTCGAATGGGCAGATTTAAGCAATATGCATCCCACTAAACAATACAAGTTCACTGAAGAATGTTGTTTCTAAAGGAGCTGCCAAAGCTAATGCGGTTAAATGGTGGGTCCAACAAAAAGAGTTAGAGGACTACTTTTGGTGGTATTTATGAGGTAGATAACACGAGGTATGGCTTGACTTACAAGGTTTTGGCCTCCACAAACTAAAAGAAATCTGACTTAGTGATCTATAGTGTGTGGAGTGATGAGTCTAGTCTTTTTTTTTTTTTTTTTGATAACCGGGGTCCAAGATTTCGCTCCGACTAGATCCCCGGAACACCGTGCAAAGAGCCCCTTCTACACGGGTCGGGTAAAGTTCGGGCTTTCACCCACGGGCATACTCCTGAGATATTGTTTGCACCCAATGGGGGTCGAACCTTAGATCTTATGCTTTATGAGGCACCAGAGCCAAGTGGATTACCACTCGAGCCAACCTATTGGGGTTGAGTATACTTTATGTTATTCTTATTTTGGTTCAGTATGAACACTGTTAGTTATTAGTCTAAGTACGAATATCTAATTTAGACATGTTACTTCTGCTAGTACACGAGTAATCCTTTATAAGCTATTCATTAAAGAAGAGAGAGATAAGCAAGCTGTAGATTTTCACACTTACCACATTTGAAATTATTTCAAGTGAACTCCTACAAGGCTCAAGTGAGATTTAAGGACACCCTATAGCTTTGTAAACCCCCATTTAGGGGCCAACATTATCCCTAAGACCCCGAACCATTTGATCACAAACCATAGACCTAACTTTGTATTCTTACTATTCATTAAAAAAAAAAAAAGTTAAAAATAATTGCATCCAGATATTCCTCTTCTTCATAACCCATCCTCAGACATTTCCATATAAATGAGACAACAGTTTTTGGTGCCCATCATATGATAGCTCATTCAACCCCACCCCCACTTCAAAGTTTAACAAAGACCAGTAAGACCCTTCCTTTAACACTGGCAACCTTCGTCAGATTTTGTCATAGAGGTCATGATTAAAGCACATGAGTATATTATGAATGCCAGAACCGAACCAGTCACGAACTATAACTCAAAAGCTAACCATTTAAACAATGATTCTCACCCTCTACCCGAATGCTAAGCCATTTAATTTGCAAAATCCTTTTTCTTGAGTCTAATTCAGTTCAAAAATTTTAAGTGCTAGGTTACAATAACTTCGAATAACAATTTGAAGGAAGTTTTTTCAATAATGTTTTCCTTATCCCTTTCTTCCATATTCTCGGCAACCAAACAGAAACCTTAACTCAAACGAAAAGGCAACAAAAGAAAAACCGAAACCGGTTCCCTTACCCGGGCTGCCTGCGCATCTTGAAAGAGTCGGTGGTGAAGCCAATGGCGATCTGTCCCTTGTCCCCGGCGTCCTTGACAAAGATCTCGAAGTAGTAGACGAGGCGCTTAACCGGAGCCGGCTTGCTGGCCTGCACCACGCCGACGTCGTGCCCGTGCAGAGCTAGGGTCGTGTACTTCACCGAGAGCTTGTCCGTCGACACCACCTGGAACCCCCCGGAGCTGTTGATCGTGTTCAGCTCGCTCGGCGCCTCCTCCTCCTCCTCCTCCACGCCGCTGGCTCCCCGAGCCGCGCCGAGCCGCGCCAGCTCCAGGAAGTACGCCCCCAGATCTTGCTTCTGATTCTTGCTACTATTGCTGTTACTGTTGCTGTTGCTGTTGGTCATTTTCTGAATCGAAGAAATGAAACCCTAGAATCTTCAAGAAATATTCATTTGGGAAATTGAGAGGGATTTACGAAAGCGTGAGAATTGAGAAAACGAAAGAGAAAAAAAAAGATTGTTTTCTTGTGTTTTCGCTTTGCTTGTTGGAACAAATGAAGAATCTTTTTTAATAATCCTACACAAATTTCTTCAGATTGGGTGTTGTTATCGTTGATCATGGGGGGTCTTAGGCACTGTAGTGTGCTGTGATTGGGCCACGTTTGGTGCTCGATGATGACGTGGTAATATCAGGATGCTATTGCTGGTATCTAAAGTGGATTTTACATGCGTTATTTAAAATGAACTTAAAAATCTCATGCTCTAAATATTTGGGAAAAAAAAAAAAACTTTGCTTGTATGTTTTATTGGTTCATCATATTTTCTCGCTTCTAAATCAACTTAATGAGCTTGATTATAATTAGCTTGAATTTGCATTTTTTTTAGTCAAATCTAATTATAGAGGATTGAAATTCTTTGAAATTTCTATTCGAATTTTAGAGAATTTAGGCATTAAATAAGAGAGAGAATGTAGATCCAAAATGCCGAGCAATTGGGTTATGCATCCGAATAGCTCTAGAACACGCTTGCTCGGACATCCTGAGACACACTCTCTCCTATTTCTTGCTAAAATCGTTTAAAATTTGGGCAAAATTTTAAAGAGATCTAAATTCAAATAAAGAATGGTCCAATAGTTGTATTGGGCTTTACATTTAGAAATTGGAAGTGGTGGAATCTCAAATCCAACGTTAGGATCTTCAAATTGGGTTGGATTGACATTCTAAAAACAAGTTGTATAAAATGTGAAAATGGGGATTTCTCTAAATTTATTTAATTTGAGGTAGACGATGACTCTAAGCTCAAATTTGGGCACAATGTATGTTGTTACCGTGCACAACAATGATGAACAATATAGAATCGGAAAGAGAGAGATTAAGAGAGAGTTGAAACACACATTTTACCTGGCCTTCCAATGGTATTTTAATATGAGCCGCTAGTTTCAACAATGTATGATATGTAGATCAGACTTTTAAGGTAGTTTTTAGGGAGTTGTGTTTAAGTATATCTCATTTTAATGAGATTTTTGTGGTAGATTATTAGATTACACTATTCCTCCACGCTTTTAATAAGATTGAATTTCTAATAAAAATGAACAAAATTTTTATTTCATAGTGAGAGTGGTTACAAGTATTTACATAATCATAATCTATGAACCAAAACAATTTATTTTCCTCTGTTTTGGAACTCCAGGCTTGTCGATTCTAGTCAATGGTTAGGAACAATTCACCTGACTTGGAAGAATCTATCTCGCTCTCTGATGGAGAGGAAATGAAGGGCAAGGGTTTCTTCTTCTGCATGTATAACGAGCGCCACTCGTCAATGCATGTCATTGGACATTGACGATGATCTAAACTGGGAAGAGCTTTATTTTCTAGGAGTTCCATAATCTTTTCAGTTTTACCAAGAATGGAAACTGCATTCCTCACACACTCCTCCCTCTCTTCAATGGCGCTGCTCAAACACTTCATGGACACATGTCTGTGTATGTTAGTGAGGCAAGCACCCAGTATATCAGAGATCATGACAACTACTGTTTCATATAATTTCTCACTCATCTGATAATCTCTGCTTTCACTTTTCAGCAGCAAAGTTTGAGTTATTCTGTACATGGAATTTGCAGCCAATACCTTGATGGGCCACTTGGAAGCTCTTCGCATTAAACATTGAGGATTATTTTGTTCCTTGTGGAACTCCACAAGCCTGCTCTTTGCAGCATCTGCAAGTTTTTGAAGTGTTTCCTTCATGGTTTTTTCTTGAAGGGACAGTTTGCGGAGATCCACATCCAACCACTTGTGATAGAGTTCAACTCCTAGCCAGACAACGTCTGCTGCACTTCTGATGTTGGTCAAATCTCCTTTTGCCTCCAGGTTATCTATGAGCCTTGCATACATCAAACCTTCATTCACACTACATATTAAGCTTTTGATTAATCCAGGGCTGATGTTTGGAAGTGCTACTGCAATACTTGTCAGTGTCACCACAGGAAGAACCCAACAATTTGGTGGTTCTTCAGAATCTAGAGATGGAACTTGGTTACTGTCAAACTCCCCCACTCCCTTGAATCCTTGTGTCGACATCTCCAACAGTTCTATGAGGTATTTAGGCCGTCTCTTGTCACCTGCTAAAATATAAATTAAATTATTAAATTCATCTATATTTATTAACTCGAATTATACGAAGAATTGGAGGGTGAACATCACCTTCCCGAATCCAATGATCAGTGGGGTCACAGCTGCATTTCATCATCAATCCAACCAATTCATCCTCCCCTTCAAGATGCAGAACAAAACGGCTAAGATCCAGCTTTGGGAAAGGCTGTGATTCGAAAGCTGATTGATCAGTGTTTGAAACACTCTTGTTGAATTCGAATCTCTTCTTCAACTCTTTGCAGTAGTTGCAGCATAACAAGATCTGGCTCACAGAGAAAATGGAAATAAGGCAAATCAATTTGCTCATTTTCACAATCCCCATCTGCACTCTGATACACAAGTTCAAGAATCGTTTTTTCCCATCATGGACAAGCTTCCTATAGTGCCGACTTCGGATTCTTCCCAAAATTAACGGGCACTCCTTCATCTCTACTAGGCTCTGTACCCAGTAGCGCTCTACCTTAAATTTTCTGTATCTGCAGCTTTGATTTCGTCGTTTCGGGCAACTGTAATTGATGGCGACGAACCATCTGCATGCTGGGGCTATTGTTCCAACTCCTACTGCAACAGTTTGTGTAACGAGAACTAGAGTTGTCGACCATTTATAATCAGACTCTCCCCTGCAGAATTTACACGACCATGGCATAAAGTATGATCTAAGCATGGCTTCTGCTAAAGTTGCAGCACTCAGAAGACAGAATGCTCCAGAAGCAGTGCACGTCACTGAACGCGCCATCACAAACTGGGGGCTACATGTGTGAGCCATCATCCAATATTTCATAATATCCCCTCTAAGGTTGTCGTTTGAGCCTTCTTTCAGAGCTAATTCGTATTTCTTGTTGTATTTGTGTTCCAAATACTGCTTGGTGGTTGGAACGGTTAAAGCAGAGAAACTCAAGATAAGAAGCAAAACAAGCATGATGAACAGGATGGAAGCATGTTCTTCCCAGAAAATATAGATTACCCCGGTAGATAATTGGATGCAGATATTCACAATAACAGTAATAACAAGTATTCCCAAGGCTATGATGTTCATAAACATATCTTTGTTCTCCATGGTTGCAAGAGAAGGCATAGAATTACCCATTACTGTGCACATGAAGACTGTGCTGCTAAGCTTTGCAAGCTGATCGTGGCGGCCAGGCATGGAGGTGTTTAGATCCACTGACAGTTTTATTGCTACGGCTAACAAGGTGAGGGAAGTGGCGTTGAGGGAGGAGAATTTGCAGGGGAACCAGAATTTCCGGTTGCGGATTCCGTGGATGGCATCCGCAGCCATTCCGATGAGGCAGGCCAGCGATGCTGCTGCAACGTAGATGCCAATCCATGGCATTGGCTGGCTGAATTTTGTGTTATCCAGGTTTCCATCATTGTTGCAGCCGATCTTACCCATCAGATACTAGTGTTGTTGATCGCTGCGTTGCTTCAAAATGCTGAGACTGTGGACGCTCTCTCCATCTGATAAGAAAAGGCCCTGCTCATTTGCTTCCTGACCGCCACGTGGGCTTTTTCTCATAGAATATGAGATATTTTTTGTTATTTTATTTTTTTATTTATCATTTTTTTCTCTAATAAAAAAGTGCCAACGAAAGAGATCAACTGTGATTATTTTAACTAGGGGCGATGATAATAGCACATATCCAGTTATTCACTAGAAGATGTAGAGGAGAAGCCTAGATAGTGAAAAATGCATATATTCCCTTAAGTCCGACTAAATCATAGCATAACTCAACTCCACTAGAGCATCAATAAAAACTAATGTAATTTTTATGATATGTCATATATATTTATTTTGTGTGATGGGGTTTGACTCTGTTTGTACTATTCAATTATTTTTTTTTAAAAAAATTGTAATTAAGGCATATTTAAAAAAAAAAAAAAAAAAAATTGTAAGATTTTGAAGGTTAACTTACGATTTAAAAGCTAAATTGTAATTTTATCAAACATTAGCTCTGTTTTTAAAATCATATGTTAAAATCACACGTTTTTAAATTGCATATTTTGAAATCGCAAATTCAAACAAATCCTAAACTTTTCTGTATCTAGTAAGGATGCGGATATCCGTTATTATATTCTTCAAATTTTACTGAAATTTGAATATCTTAAGAAAACGAACTGCATGGTCCATATACTTTGGACACCTTAGGATGTGCCTACCTATGGAGCAGGTAGATTTCGCAGCCTCCTCTTTCACGCTGCCCAAATTTTTGTCAAATTTGAACCGGTTAATATAAAAAATCCTTATCCTGTTGGTAGTGGAGTGGGTAGAATTTAATTTTTTTTTATTAAGTGGACATCATTATAAGTCACTTCTTTTGGTTGGCCATTGACTGGTCATTTTAAGCTAAACTTGGAGTGATGTGGATTGATTTTTGTTTGTTTGGTTAGATACATGAGACCCACCCTGCATCATAGCTTGCAAGTTGAGTATTGCCCTTAATGATGTGTGAAGATTTTTTTAAGTTCAACATTTCAAAAGTTCTATTACATCAGCAGAACAATTTATTATCTCTATAAGAAATATATAAATGGATGGATTGAGGGGCATACAATTCCTTTATGTTTTCCCCCTCTATTGATTTGTTGGGTGGGTTTATAGAACACAGAATACATCTCCTATTTAGACTTCTTGATATCAAAAGATAGTACTATTGATCCTAAGCCAGAATCAAGAACTTTTGCTCTTAAATGGTTGAAGGATTTCCATTTGCCTTGGGAAAAACAGAAGGAAGACTGCTTAATCAAGTAAGATAGGCTAGGCCCTTTGCAAGAACTTTAAGAATAAGAGCAAATATTGCAGAACACTAAAATAGGGTTAGAAGAAAGATTTGCAAATGCTTATTGGATACATCTGGGAGCTATGCCCTCTCTTATTGCAGATTATTCTCTGCCAGGCTTCTCTATCGATCCAGATGCTGTTACTGCATAACATGCAACAAATTAATTAGAATTACCAAGAAAACAATAAGAATCTGTAAAATAGCTCATTATTAATACTAATGGCAGAAGAACATATATTTTCAGGAAGACCATTTGTGACATTATGCTCATACTCGTGACATCTTTTTAATGTAAGACTCAATGCTTTTACACTTACGCACGTATACTCAACAACCATACCATTGCTGCATAACATTCCTGCTTATGCTGGAAATTGAAGTTTAGGTAGAAAAGTCCATAAACAAACTGAAGAAGCTGTATTTTAGACTCTTTTTTTGGTGGCTTTCAGATTCATTTTCACAATTTGAACCTTAGGTGACTGTTTACCTATGCAAGTCTCCTTTCTCTGGCCTTAAGAAAGGTTTGCAAGAGTTAAAGGCTTTGCTTCCTATAAGATACAATTTTACTCAATATATTGACTAATTCAAAAGCCAAGGCTTCAAAGACATATATAGAAAAGGGAGTTATCGTCTATACATATAATCGATGAAAATAGTTCAACTCACCTTGACATATCAGGTTTTCACTGTTGTGACATACTTGATGAGCATGCCAGTAACTTCGTTGGAGATCCTTGATGCTGATTTGTTCAAGTATTGAATTTTCCCTTCCGTTTCCTCTTCAAGTCGTTTTACATTAGCCCCGGAGCTCCCACTTGTCTACGAAGAAGATTAGAACCAAATACGAGAAAGAACAAAGATTCAAATCGAGTAAACACAAAAACTCATGTTTTGCTTCCACAAAAAGTGGTTGACAAAGCCTACAAAGGTTAGCTCGAATGATCGACTCGTTTGGTTAATACCACGAGATTGATTGTTCGAGTTCTTAACCCACACACGGTTCAACATGGATGGACACGAAATGACAATGCCTTGAAGCGATTGACACGAGTTGATGGCAACAACAGTTCTTATATGTTATAACAATAAGACAGCAGTGAACAGATATTTATACCTCAGAGATTTTCTTTTGAAACTCAGCTTCCATATGAGAGCGATATAGTGCCACTTCCTTCTCAGCTTCTTCTTTTGCTTGCTTCAACCTTGCTATCTTCACTGACGAATCACGAATGTAATGTCAAGTGGAAATCCATATGAAAACAGAGGAAAGAAGAAAAGTGAGATAGGAGCTTAAAACAATGAGGTGTTTAAGAATGTTAATTAAATGATTACATTCACTATTTTCAACCCGTATAAACTTTTGGAATAAATAGTAATTTAACATGGTATGAAGAGTTTGAGCCTGTATGTTAGAGGAAGTATTTGAATAAATGATTTAATTCACCATTTCCAATCAGTTTAACCTTGTAGTATTATGGAACTCTTATGTTAAGTTCATGATTTTGGAGAATGAACATTTGAATTTAGATTTTACAGTTTCTAGCACTGGAAACAATGTGTTGGGCCTCCTGCTCTGCAGTTAACAGCAGCTGAATGCTTCCTTGTCCTTTAAAGGAATCCATCTATATATATATGTAGGAGCTATGCAAGCTTAGCCTGCAGAAGGAAGAAGTTTGATAAGCACACAACAAAATCAGGCAGCATGCATTTACACTACCGATAATTATCTATTTACAACAGCTAAAAGAAGCTTAGAAATTTATCACAGCATTATATGAAATTTCTTAACAAAATTATCATAAGGAATATAATCAAATGTAACAATCTGCAAGAAGAAAGTATTGAAAAAAATGCATTAAAATATAGAAAATTCAGTTGTTAGGAATTTCCTATTGACCGTTATTCAAAAATATTGTCATCTTAGGAAGCTAGTTCAATTAACTACCTTTCTGCATGGACCTTTCAAGAAAATTTTAACCTTCTAACAGGGAAAGGTTTTCTTCTTCTTCTTCTTCTTCTTCCTTTTTTTTTTTTTTCTTTTTTTTTTTTTGTTAAGAAATACAAAAATTTGTCAATATTCTTAAAAAAAAAAAAAAATCTTGAAAAACTATGGGGAGAGATAAAATATTAATGCACATTTCAGAGGCCAAAACATCTAAAAAAAGAATTGATGCTAATTAATAAAAACAGATATGAATTTCATGAGAATCATTCAACACTTATCTTTTGTAACTAAAGAAAGTATAATATTACAAACAAATGCAGAAAGAGGGGCATTTAAACATTCCACAAATATTGATTTCTAGAACAAGACAAACTGTTTTAATATACATAGAACATCCATGTCCCTGTCTATAATTTAGAATCTTTTTTTCAAACTCAAATTACTGTTCATGGAATCACTTTGTTTCTAGGCAATTCTTTGTTAAAGTATTAATTAAATGATAAAAAGTCGGTGATTTAACGTGATATTAAAGCAGAAATTCTGAGTTCAAACCATATCCTCTTTTTTCAATTAAATATTTTACATATTATCTGATTGTGCACATGAGGGAGAGGGTAAGCATATGACACTTCATGACATGATGATTTAAAAAAGAGAAAGACAAAATAGTATGAGAAGGCCAAAAAGAAAATAGGAAAATGTAAGATTTATTAATTACCTGAATGAAATTGCAGAAGAGTTATGTAGTTGGAAGCTAGGCCCTCAGAAGGATGGGTGATTGTAGAAGAGAGAATGAGAGAGGGAGAGCTTTCTTCTCCATGATTAACGGGGATTAGTTTGTTTTCCTAGTCAAAATTACATCTTACGTAATATGTGTTACCTTTTTGAGACATTACACAAAGCTGCTCAAAGGACATTAAGAGATACTCCTCTTAGGATCTTCCAAGGATCTCCTTTGTTTCCTTGCCTTAAAACCCATATTGAGAAACTACCAAAATAAATAAATAAAGGGAAAAATAGAAAGTTAGTCCTTGTAGTTTTCATGATTTATAATTAGCTCTATGTGATATCAAAATGAATTCAAAAGTTGCTGAGGTATGACAAAAAAATAATTTAGTCCTTACAGTCAAATTTCATCCACTAATTTAACAGATACTGTTCACAATTTTATTGGCTCTAACGTTTCACTCTTCCATAATTTGTTAAGCTAGTAAACGAAATTTGACTATAAAGACTAAATTATTTTTTTGGTATACCTCAGGGACCTTTGAATTCATTTTGATACCACATGAAGTTAATTGCAAATCAGATAAACCATGATAATAGATTTTACATTTTTCCCATAAATAAAAGAAAACCATGTGCGAAGGGCCAAGCTTGGGCTACGACCATGTAGGGGCCGAGACTACTATGTAAGTAGGTCGGAAAGGACCACGATTAAGGCCCAAACGAAAAGCTTGGGCTTCCATTATCAAGCTCACGGGCCCACATCTCATTAGTACAGTTAAAATGGATTGTTTAGATTGATTGATAAATCTTTCATGGACAAATAAAGAAAAAGAAACCAAAAAGAGAGAAGAGGATTATTTTTCTCAAATTTCATTGCATTTTTGGTATTGCTATGAAACTTTGAATCCTGAGATAGACATACTTGTACATGTAAGAAAATGTTTTCCAAAATAGATGTGGAAAAAATATTTTCTTTATTTATTCAAGATTAATTAGAAGAGTTCTTATTAATTATTATACAAGCAAGTTGAAATTCATTTTCTTTTCCGTCAAGTTTGAAAAATACAGCTGAAAATAAATTTTCAAATACCTTTAACAAACGTGTAAGTCATTCCTTGTAGATTCCTAGCTTTGATGTTATCAAATCATCTGTGTCAACCATAATTATTATTATTTTTTTATCAAAATTAATCACACAACAAAATTGGGCAGTAAAGTTCGGCTGATTGGCTAAAATGAAATTATGCGTGCCTACACCACATAATGCCTTTTTTTTTTTTTTTTTTTAAATTTTAATTTTGCTTTTTGCTTTAGAGAATTAGTATAAATATGGGATGTTAACACTTCAAAACTTACAGGGAAAATTAATATGGCTAGCAGCAAACTTGGTGTTGTGGTTCTTCTCCTGGTACTGTGTGGTAATTGCTCCGACCACTCTCCAATTGTTATAAACTTTACTTTCTTTCTTCTTTTTTTTCTTTTTTTTTTTTAAAAGTTAAGCTCGCTGGAGGAAAAATTTCCAACATAATCTATTAAATTGACATCAAAACTAATTACTAATTACATTTTTAATACTCATTTAGATGTTAGTTTAATAGTGTAAATTACTAGTTATTCCAAAATTTTTAACTTGTACGAAATGATTGATTTAATCATTTAATTATATTTTAAAATTTCTCCTCATGTGCTTGTTTTAAAAAAAAAAAAAAATCAATTCATTTTCTTTCCAAACTCAAACTTGATCTTGAGAGGATGTTAGAATATTTTCCATATTAGAATATTTTATATATTAGGCTATTTTCCATGCAATCATAAATTCCTTCAAATATATATATATATATATTATTTCCTTTTTGGATTTGGTATGTTATTTAAGGCCATTCATTTTATTTTATTTTCTTTGTTTATGTTCTTAGATGAACAATGACGGTTAAACATATTGTTAATTAGGTGTTTTGACAATTATGTTAAACATATTGTTACATATTTTATTTTCTTTGTTTATGTGCGTTTTGACAATTCTGAAAGGTGTTTTGATGATTATATATATTGTTAGGTGTAACTCTGCTGGGAGTATTCAATCCGAAGAATGTGAGTGCGAGTCCTGTTTGCCCAGAGAGTTGCTTGTGCGTACAGTACATGACTTGTGGCTCTTCAGACCAGAAGCTTTATAATGGCTGCAACTGCTGCTTAGCACCAAAGGGCTGCACTCTTCACCTCTGCAGCAATACTACACTTCTCTGTGATGGGAATTGAAGGCCGGTTATATATATATATATCCCCCCTTGTGTTTTATTATAGTCTTTTTGCAAATAATGGGACGTTTGTTTTGCAACAGACATCAAAACTAATCATATATAATGTTATTAAAAATAAAACTAAAGAGACTTAATTGTCTTTCTATTAATGTTATGTGCAATTGAGCTACCTCTTGAGAATAAATCCGTTATTTATATATACGCATTGAAAGCACTTAACTATCATAGTCACCTAAACTAAACGATATTGGTCAACAATTCAAATTAAACTGAGATATTTACATAACTATCATAGTCAATAGTCATGATTAATTCCCACCAAGAACGGCTGTAATTGATACAATTGTCACAATCCATTTCAACTCAAATACCGAATTGCGCATTATATTAATTATCTTGTAGAGCAAAAGGTTGACTTTTGACTTAATAACAATTTAAGTCAATTTTTGCTGCACAATCCGATCGAGTCAATAATTGCTGCATATATCACAGGACACACGGGTCCAGTTGATGACATATATGGATAAATTGGAGTTGAATTTTACAAAAATAATTTAATTCATTTTTAATATCTCTTATAAATACAAATGTTAACACTACAAAGCAAGCAACGATAGAAAAACATGGCTAAATGCAGTTTTGGGGTAACAGTTCTTCTGCTTATATATGGTAAGCTCCAGCTCTCTCTTCTCCATCCATATTAGTTTTCCTTTTCTCCCTTTTCTTGTTTAGCTTCATGATGAGAAAAATACAAATATTAATTTATACTGGCGGAGGAATTGTTGGGATCCCGATGGGGCTGAGGGCCGGCCATGTACAACACTTGCCAGTAAATGAGTTAAAAGGGTAATTAATTAATAAAAAAGATTAGCAGATCTAATGTAGATTGTAGTTGCCTTATAAGTTTTTGAAGGCGTTTTCTTAATTTCTTTTGTGAATTAAAGGTGCAATTTTACTGGGAATCATTCCGGATAAGACAAGGAGCGTCGTCAAAGCTTGCCCACTCTATTGCTTAGACGTGGAGTATATGACTTGCCAATCTTCGGGTGAACAGAAGCTTAATCCAAAGTGCAATTGCTGCTTAGCTCCAAAGAATTGCACGCTTCACCTTGCGGATGGGAGTTCGGTCCATTGTGAATAATATTTGAATTGATCCAAGCTAGGGCGATTCTAGTTATCCTTTTGCTATTAATTACATGTTTGGAATTGCACTTGTGTTGACGAGTTTTGATGGGATCTTTTTTATAATTGATGGGTAAAGAGAAAAATTATTAGATTTTGTTGTCTATCTATTTATGTTTTTTTTTTTTACTTGATAATTACCAATAAATGAGTCCCTCAATGACTTATCAAAGCTTTTAGAGGGTATGTGTGTGAGTGAAAGTGAGTTAGGCATCCTTTTTTTCTTTATTATTATTTTATTTATTGTTGTCCGCACCGATCCCTCGAGATCCCCCCCTCCCCCCAAAAAAAAGGAAGAGAAAAACAGAAATGCCCATTCACACAAAACACAAGTTGGAGGGCTACATATCCCCAATTATTAATGTGGACACTCTTAACTTGCATCATACGGTCACAAGCCATACTTTAGTTTAAGGCTTTGGTTTGTGTCTTGTGCCTATGCTCACAAAACGCAAGCTGCGAATGCCACGCATTTCCAATTACTGATGTTGCACCCTCAACTTGTATCTAATGTGCACATGACACAAGATGTAAGCCATACTCTAAATCAAGGCTTTGGTTTGTGTCATAAGTTTGTGCACACATGACACAAGCTATTGGTGCCACGTGTTTCCAATTATTAATGTTGCACCCGCAACTTACATTTTGTTCACATAGGACACAAGACACAAACCAAACACTGACTCTAGGTTGTTGATGTAAATTTAATTGCTTGTGGTTGATAAAGTAAGTGTCACAACTCCTTTACAAACTAACATAATAGTTCACGTTATACTTATCATTGTTAGCCATTAAATAATTTTATTTGATTATGGCTGATGTGGCAATGCCACGTAAACTACTACATCAATTTATAAAGCGGTTCTAATAAAAACTATAATACCCCAAATATTTTCACTTCGACAAGAATTGATGATTTTTCGGCCATATTTATTCCAATAATGATGAGTATATATACTACCCAAAAAAACAACTACAACCTTTACTGGCAATATATTTGGGGGCCCCAATTTGGTCCCGAAATTTTATTCATTTGAACTTCACCCCTTCACAAGTTTAGTTTTGAAGTGAAAAAAATAGACTTTTTAATTTATATTATTACGTTTTAACCAAAATACCCCTAAGTGATTAGCGGAAACTCCTATATTCGATAAATGATAAAAATCATTATCTCAACAATCTTTCAACTATCTCCATATAGTGAATTGATGAATCTATCATTGAATTTTTGTAGGACCCACATAAGTCCACAAATCAATCGTGGATCTATTAATTAAATTTGTGAAAAAAAAAAGGTTGAAAGATGGTTAAAAGAATGATGTGTAGCATATCTCCCTATATTCCGTAAAATTGTAGAAAACTTTCTCTTGAATTTTGAGGCTTTCCAGTGAATTTTCTCATCATGGGAAGGCCTTGGCCGTTGGTGTTGGGGATGCTTTCTTCACATGCATGCCTTTGAAGACTTTTTTTACATTTTGCGGTGGTTGTTTGTTGCAAAATACTTTATCCTTCAAATATTAATTTATACATCTAATGGTATATATATAAAGTAATGCTAGAAATTTTATTTTTAAATAATTATATTTAATAGACCGTTATACAACTTAATAACCTAGCACTGAAAATCAGACAATGGTGACATGAGACTCCCAACTAAAATTTGGATTACAGATTGTTAAATAAAAATAAATAAAAAATAAAAGAAGAAGAAAGAAAGAAAGAAAGAAAGAAGTTACGTACACATGTGCTTATTAAAAGAAACATGCAAATAACTTTGGAGGAGAGAAAATTGATAAGTATGTATTACATAAGACATCTTGCCCATGAGTGTGCGAATTCATCATGAAAGCCGAGATTTCACCTTGGAGACATCTCAAATGCGAGTATTTCTTTCAAGACAATGTACAAAACAAGATGCATGTTGATGGCCAACAACTTTCTCATCCATGAAGCAAAGCCTTTCGCATTCTTCTGTAAACCGACCAACTTTGGCAAGAAATTCTTTCACTTGTACTTCGGCAAGAAATTCCTTCTCATCCCGACCAAATTTGGCAAGAAATTTTTGTGCCCGACCAACTTTGGTAGGATTGGTCGGAAACTCAATCCTTCTAACAATGCAAGCGATAAAATTATTATGAAGACAATACCCCATTCCAATGGGATTTGTTATATTTTTGCATTTTTCAATTGTGCTTTCAACGCAATGAAGTCTGTCATCATTGCCAAGTTGAGAAGATTGAAGAAGATGAATGGAGAGTGAAGTGGGATAAAGAAATGGAGGATTAAGGTCATTGGCTTGAGCTTCAAATATTCCAAGGATAATCAACTCCATTAGTAAGATCATAGTTTTTTGCAGAGATTTCGGCCATCGGTTTCTTAGTATCACTTTGAAAATTTTCTTGTTTAGAATTTAAATAGAGAAACAATATATAAGGATTAAACCCTGTAGCACCATCACAAATGTGTGGCTTGACACAATTTGAAAAAAAATGTGTTTTTAGTTTGGATGTTAATATTTTCTTAAAAAATAAAAAATAAAAACTTCTTTATTTCCACAAATCTTCTTATTCGAACAGAGCTAGCTGTTTAAGGATTATGGCTTTTGAAATATATAATATTCCAGTTAACCAACAATTGGTTCAAGTGATATATATATGTTTTGGCTACAGGCAAAACGTTTCACAAGATGATTTACGTAAATAATTTGTAATTTTAAAAGAGAGTCAAGTAACTCATGGCAAAGAGCAATTTAAAAAGAAGTGAAAGGGCATCTATTACAAGAAAGATATTAGATCAAAGCATCTATTTAACTTGTAATTTGAAAGAAACTATTGGCTTGAAATTGAAAAGAGTGCAAAAACATGTAATACTAGAGTTTTTTTTGTTTTTTTTTGAGGGGGCATAATGCTAGAGTTTATGGAACTATGGAAGCGCAAACAATCGTACTCTACATTTATGGAAAAGTACTATATATAATTAAAGTTACAAATGGAAGTGATTTGAAAAGGTTAAAAAGGATATATACACGTACGTAAGGCCGTAACAAAGTAAAAATCATAAAAGTAAAAACAAATAATTCTTATAAATTATGGTAAGACATTTGAAACGCCAATAGGAATGAATTGAATTCAAAGCATGATGTAAACAATTCACTTAATTCATTACCTTTTGCAAAAAGATATAACAATTAGAGATCATCAAATAAAAAATATAAATAACCATATGTTTAGAACATTAAAAAGGTTATATTATCATAAAAAAACAAATGATTATTCAAAATATTTGTAATAATATATAATGGCCATACGAGCCGCCGTCATGTTGCTTCACATTGACGTGTAAGACATTAACTTTGCACTTCTTGTGAGATGTGAAATGGTAAACTTTTGTGTTAAGCATAGCATAGTAAATAATTTTGGAAGTTTTTTTAATTTAGAGACTATTTTTTTTCCCCTAAGTAATGTGTCTCTTGAACTAGGTCACATGCTTCCTTCCAGACCAAAATTAGCTACAAGTAATTACAAATTAAGTTTTGGCAATAGACTTGTGTATTCTCCAAATATTTCAATTGGTATTTGTTGAAAAAAAAATGAAGAGGTATAACTCATTGATATAAGAATACTACTTAATTTCTATCAAATTAAAATTTGACAATTTTTTTTTTTTTAAGTGTAGAGACTTGTTTCTTTTAAAGCAATATCTCTTGATTTAGGTCACAGGCTTCCATAAAAGCTTTTAAGTAATTGAGAAGTAAGTTTTGGTAGTAAACTCGTGTATTAATTCTCCAAAGATTTCAATTGGTATATATATATATATCTCTTAAGCAAGTGAGGAGGTATAATTTATTGGTATAATATTTTTTTGTTAGAGACTTTATTTATTTATTTTTTTTATTAATGTCTCTTGAACTAAGTCATATGCTTTCAACATCCAAAAAAAAAAAATTGTCATATACTTTAATAAAAGCTATAAGAAATTAAGAAGCAATTATAATTGGCTGCCACTTGAAGGGATGACCATGTTTGCTTGTATTCACATTTGATTTGCAACATAAAGTTGTCTGTGTGTTGTTACATAGAGACAATTAAATCTTGTACTGTCAGATTATAATACTCTTTTTTATGAGTTTCTTTACTTTTGTTAAGAATCACAAATTAATTACGTAAATAATCTTGCGAAACTTTTTGCTTGTGGCCAAAACATACGATCACTTGAATCAATAGTTGATTAACTGGAATATTATATATTTTGAAAGCCATATAATAGCTCTTTCGAATAAGAATTTTTGGGGAATAAATAATTTTTTCTTAAAGAAAATCTCAACATCCAAACTAAGATATCTTTCTTCAAATGGTTTTAAGCCATTGACAAGTCATATACGTACTCCACGTCTAAGCAATAGATCGAGTGGGCAAGCTTTGCTTCTCCAGAATGAGTTTATTTTTCTATTTTATCAATTTTGAAGAGGTTGGATAAAATAGACAAATAAAAAGAGAATAAAAACGGATGAGGAAAAAGATAATACGACAAATAAAGCATATTAACAACAAGACACTTAGAGAAGCAAAAGAACCAGAAAATTAAGTGATAAGCTGTTTGAAAATTATAAATCATAATCACATAATTAAATAGACTAATTAACTAACAAATTTATATATCAAATAGAGTACTCCAATCCCATTTCAATGAAAAAGAGCATCTGCTTTTAATTAAGTTGGAGATTTATTATCTGAGCAAATGAAGAACTTGGATATATATTCCGCCATTGTTGGCTTCTAACATGTTGACCATCGCCATATATAATTAATTAGTGTTCAAAAGCATCTTGCAAATTAAGTTGACTTTGGTGCATGCAAACCATGTATTGGATGATTCCATACCTGATGTTAAAGAGTTGAATATATATACCAACTTTTAATTTTTCTTCCAAGGAGTACTATAAATATGCAATGTTAACACCTGAAAATTATAGAGGAAATCAATATGGCTACAGGCAACAAAGTTGGTGCAATATATCTTCTCATTTTGTGCAGTAAGCTCCTACTCCTTTCCAAATATTGTTGTCCTCTCTATTCATATTCTCTTACTTTGTTGGTTTAGCATACAATTAATAGTTTCTCAAATGCTGTGTTGCGTTGATGATTATGATGAGTAGGTGCAATTCTACTGAGTGTGAATCCTGCAAGTGTGAGCGCAATAGTATGCCCTTATGCATGCCTAGCAAATGCAGGTTATATGATCTGCCCATCTCCGGCCACCAGTACTGCTAGGCAACTTAGTCCGCCATGCAATTGCTGTTATGCTCCAAAGGGTTGCACCATTTACACTGCTTCTGGAACTCGAATATGTACTGCCACTTGATCAAGGGATCCATGGATGGATATGGACATGTACGTTTGCTTCTACTCACATTTGGTTGGTTTGCAACATAAAGTTGTCTGTGTGTTGTTACATAGAGACAATTAATTAATTGTACTGTCGTATTTTGTTCGTATTTGTATTACCTATATTTTGCACTTGTAGTACTTCTACAGTACTATTGTATCATTTCCTATGTAAACCCTTTACCGGTTTGGTATGTTGTACAATAAAGATTTAGCCTTTTGTGCTTTATGCGTGCAATCACGTTAATTCAAAGTGTTTTCTTTCTTTTTGTTTTTTGTGTTTTGTGTTTTTTTTTTTTGGAAACTTTTTCTTATCTCACTTTCTTTAAAATTTTCTCAAGTATGTTAGATACTTTAATTAACAAAAACTCTCGCTCAATATTGTTTAAGCACACTCTCCAACACATCAGTTCTAACTATATAAAATATGACAAATATATTAAGAGAATAATTTCTATGGGGTCAATTTAATACAACTTAAGAAAATAAAACAAAGACACCAGATCACATTTAAATTTATTAAAAATGAATAAACCTCACCTCACGTATATAGATTGATATGGTGTGAAGTATGTTCAGCTACCTAGCTAGCTAGGATCTTCTTATGGAAGCCATAGATGCGCACTACTATTATGTGTTATGAGATCATGTGTGTTGATAATTTATGATTGCTTTGGTTAATTAATTAGCTTACTAGTGGTAGTAGTTTACTTTTATTTTTTATTTTTAAAAAAATATATCCAATTTTTTCTCTGCAAATCTCACTTATGAGGGATAGTAATAACACTCCAGGTTATTTATTAGTTAATTACCAGTCGAAGTTGCATTTGAAGCCCATTCGAAAGAAGCTCGAACGAGCTAGGTTCAGAGAGCTTTGTTTGGAATTTCGTTTTTTAGTCTATTTGAACAGGACTACTATATATGAAAAATTATGACTATAAGAAAAAAAAAAAAAAAAAATCTATTTTGGTATGAGAGAAGTTTTAGGGTTCTCGAAAGGAACAAAATTTAACTAATAAACCGAACATAAATGCATATGAATACGTAGTATGAGTCACTATGGACTGAATTAAGGCTTAGGTGAAAGGATATTATTAATTATTAGCCAAAAATTGTAAGTAAAACCTCAATTCCAATTAGGGATGAAAAAAAGGTTACGGTTAGTAGTTATTGGCTAATAACTAAAACAGCTAACTATAACACTTAATTAGGCGGTTAGCAAAATTCACTTACTAGGCGGTTAGTGGTTAATAACTCTAATAATCGCTAATCGCTTTTTAAAATAAAAAATTTAAAATTTCCAACCACATCAACTTTGTTTTAATTACACATGCAAGTATTTTATCAAAAATTACTAAGTGTTAGAGAATATATTTCCTATATTGAAAGGAAGTATATTAAAATGATATTGTACGGTACTTACCTTTTATAAGATTTATTGTAACCAGGTTAATTATACTTATTTACCCCAATTCTCCTATAAATAGAAGTCTCATGTAGTGTAAAAATATTAATGAATTAATAATAGCCAAATGTAGCCTTTTAGGCTTTATCAAGCGGACGTAGGTAAGGCCAACTCATATAAAAATTTTTGTTTTTATTTTTATTTATTCCACTATTTATTTATTTGATTATTAATTTCTTCACTAAGAAGAAGAATACGGCTAGCTAGCAATCCCGTGTCAGGTGGAGGAATGCGCTCGACAACCAAGTGCTAGGAAGAGGAATACGCCTAGCAAAATTATAAAATGCAAAGTAAAAATAAAGTAGAGCAAGGAAAATGTTAGCTAAATGTTTCCGAATGTGAGATTATGAATATGTTTTACATTCTAGCATGTTTTGATCTAAGCATTGCTTTCCATCATTATTTGATAAAAAAAGAAAAAGAAAAAGAAAAAGAAAAAGTAGGCGTTTTATAAAAGTATCAAATCTTGAAGAATCCGGATAAAATAGAAAAGTAAAGAGAATAAAAACGGACTAGGAAAAAGATAATAAGACAAATATTGAAGCATATTAACAAGACGTGCTCTTAGAGAAGTAAAAGAACTACCAAAAGAGTAAGCTATTTGAAAATTATTAGGCTTAATTAATCACATAAATAGACTAATTAACACACACACACACACACACACACACACACACACATATATATATATCAAATAGAGTACTCTAATCTGATTTCAATGAAAATAGCAGCTGTTTTTAAGTTGGAGATTTATTATCTAAGCAAATGATGAACTTGGATATATATTCCGCCATTGTTGGCTTCTAACATGTTGATCATCGCCATAATTAATTAGTGTTCAAAAGCATCTTGCAAAGTTGACTTTGGTACATCGATCCAAACCATGTATTGGATGATTCCATACTAATTGATGTTGAAGAGTTGAATATATATACCAACTTTTAATTTTTAATTTCTTCCAAGAAGTACTATATATAAATATGCAACGTTAACACCTCAAAATTATAGAGGAAATCAATATGATTACAGGCAACAAAGTTAGTGTAATATATCTTCTCATATTGTACAGTAAGCTCCTATTCCTATTCAATTTCTGTTATCTGAATTTATCTTCTTAATTTTTTGTTGGTTTAGTTTAGTTAAGGATTTTCTTGATAAATATTCATGCAACCCTGCTTTGACTATTTGACAAAAGTGGATAAATTATACAATGAAATGAAACCCTTAAAGTGCTTGCCTTTAATGGTGGGCAACAAATAAATAAAGGCCTATTAAATCTTATCTAAATCAAGTTTTGGGGAGTGAGAGTGGGCAAACTATATTAGTTTATGGGGCATATATATTTCTGACCAAACGTGATGCATGTTAAGTTAAAGAATATAAAACTCATATATATATATATATATATAAGGGATTGTTAGGATATGTCTAAGATATGTTCACACATAGTTTTCTTGTTGAGTTTAACTTCCTGGAGCGAGCAGAACTCACGCATCATACAAAATCAAATCCACGACTTTCCTTCCATTGATATTTTCTAGAAGGGGGAGATACTATTAGAATCGATATTGATAGAACAAGTCTTTGGTTAGGATTCCAAAACAACCCACAAGTCCCATTTTCTTTTCTTTTCCTTTGTTTAGAAATCAACATGCATGGAGTTGATGGGCATAGAGAGTATTAAGAAAATAAAAAATATAAACAAAAACAGGAAAGGAAAAAGATGATAAGACAAATAAAATCATATAAACAAGACGCTTAGAGAGTATTAAAAAAATAAAAATAGAACTTTTGGGGGAGGGAGCCTGTCTTCACATTAACTAATCTAGATTTGTCATCGATAGGCCAATCAGCTCAAGCCTGTTAGCTTCGTCTGCTTGAATCAAGGCAGACCAAAAGCTATTTTACACGATAGGGCAAATCTAAAAGAAGCTAGCTAATCAAATTTCAATGAAAAGAAGCGTAGCTCTTAAGTAAGAAATTATCATCTAAGGAAATTATTAGGAACTTGATCATTATATATATTAATATAATTTCCGCCACTGTTGACTTGTAAGGTTCTTTTAGTAATTTGCAATATATTTTTTTTCCTTTTTTATTTTTACAATATTCTCCTCCCGTAAGATACGCATCATGTGTCGCCACAGTACTTGATTATTTCAAATTTGACTTTGGTACTTCAATTCCTTCCACACCTAGCTAGATAGATGTTGCAGCTGATAATATTGAATGCACAATATTATCACCTTCTCTAAATTAAATTTGGGAAAAAAAAAAAGTAAAATCAATCTCTTTGGCTTACCCGATTTACGATTAGCTCTATGTAGTATCAAAATGAATTAAGAGGTCATTCAGGTATGCCAAAAAAATAATTTATTCCTTACAGTCAAATTTTGTCTACCAACTTAACAGATTTCGTTAGTGTGATACTGACTTAAAATAGGACATGTATTATAATTTTATTGGATATGACATGTCACACTATCGAAATCTGTTAATTCAGTGGACTATTTTAGGTATCTAATTTTTTATTTCTTATAAAAAATTCATTCTTTATATCCACGTATACTATTATTAAAGAGAAGAGAAAATCAAATTGATTTTTTTTTTATTAATTAGTTTAATTTATGCATTGTTGAGCTATAGTGCTCAACAAATTGTAGTAGATAGCCTTTTTTTTTTTTTCTTTTTTTTTTCTTTCGGTTAAAATGGGTAATCGATCAAATGTGGCTACTTTTTTTCCGAGTTTACCTAGCCCAATAAGATTGCTCTTTTAAGTCTTTATTATTATTATTATTATTATTTTCCTTCCTTTAGTTAAGGATTTTCTTGATAAATATTCATGCAACCCTGCTTTGACTATTTGACAAATTAAGTGGATAAATAGTACAATGAAACGAAACTCTTAAAAGTGCTTGCCTTTTATACTAGGGTGCAAGTTTTCTTTCTGTAGGGTGGGCAACAAATAAATAAAGGCCTATTAAACCTTATCTAAATCAAGTTTTAGGGAGTGAGCGGAGGCAAAGTACAGTGGTTTAATGAAACGAAACTCTTAAAGTGCTTGCCTTCTATACTAGGGTGCAAGTTTTCTTTCTGTAGGGTGGGCAACAAATAAATAAAGGCCTATTAAACCTTATCTGAATCAAGTTTTAGGGAGTGAGCGGAGGCAAAGTATAGTGGTTTAATGAAACGAAACTCTTAAAGTGCTTGCCTTCTATACTAGGGTGCAAGTTTTCTTTCTGTAGGGTGGGCAACAAATAAATAAAGGCCTATTAAACCTTATCTAAATCAAGTTTTAGGGAGTGAGCGGAGGCAAAGTATAGTGGTTTATGGAGCATATTTCTGACCAAAAGTGATGTTTAAGTTAAATAATATAAAACTCATATTTTTTAAGGGATTGTTAGGATATGTCTAAGTTATGTGTGAATATATACCACCTTGTTCACTTCACACATAGTTGTCTTTGTTGAGTTAACTTCCTGGAGCGAGCAGAACTCATGCATGATGCATCATATATATAAAATCGATCAAATCCACGACTTTCCTTCCACTGATATTTTATAAAAGGAGGAGATACTATTTGATTAGAATATCATAGAATCGATAATATTGATAGAACAAGTCTTGGTTAGGATTCCAAAACAACCCACAAGTCCCATTTTCTTTTCTTTTCTTTTCCTTTGTTTAGAAATCAACATGGAGTTTATTGCAATTGGCATAGAGAGTATTAAAAAAAATAAAAAATAAAACAGGTAAGGAAAAAGATAATAAGACAAATAAAATCATATAAACAAGACACTTAGATAGTATTAAAAAAAAATTAAAAAAAAAATAAAACTTTTGGGGGAGGGAGCCTGTCTTCACATTAACTAATCTAGATTAGTCGCTGTTGGAACTGGTAGCTCATATTAATACCAGTGGAAGGCCAAATAGACAGGAGCGGGAGTATTTTTGGGGATTTTCTTAATAAGTCCATACAAATAGGGTTTAGAGTTTTTCTATATGTATGTATGATACCTTAAATCATTAAGAGTAAAAAATACAGCCGCCTCTATGTGGACGTAGACAAATTGTCGAACCACGTTAAATTTGTATTTCGACTCTCTTAATTTATCTCTTTTTGATTCTATATTGTTCATCAATTATTGTGCACAGTAACAACATTGGCCAATTAGCTCAAGCCTCTTAGTTTCGCATGCTTGTATCAAAGCAGATCGACCAAAAGCTATTTTACACGATGGGACAAATCTAAAAGAAGCTAGCTAATCAAATTTCAATGAAAAGAAGCATTGCTCTTAAGTAAGAAATCATCATATATCTAAGGAGATTATTAGGAACTTGATCATTTATATATATATATTAATATAATTTCCGCCACTGTTGACTTCTAAGGTTCTTTTAGTAATTTGCAATATTTATTTTTTCCTTTTTTATTTTTTTTATTTTTACAATATTCTCCTCCATTAAGATATGCATCATGTCACCTCTAATTAGCTGTGTATGTTTTTTTGATAAGTAATTAGCTGTGTATGTTGAATGAAGCCACACTTGATTATTTCAAATTTGACTTTGGTACTTCAATTCCTTACACACCTAGCTAGATAGATAGATGTTGCAGCTAATAATATTGAATGTACAAACTTTTTTTTTTTTAATTTCTAACTCTTCTTTCAAGGATTTCTATAAATATGCAATGTTAAGCGTTAACACCTCAAAATTTGTAGACAGGAAATATGGCTGGCAACAAAGTTGGTGCAATACATCTTCTCCTTTTGTGTGGTAATCAAGCTCCCACTCCTCTTCAATTATCTTCTCTTCCGTCTGTTTCTTAATTTTGTATTTTTTTCCTTTCTTTTGATGCGACAAAGAAATCAAAGTAATTTTGAGTATTTTGAGTTATTTATTAATATTTTTGTTTTATTTTTTGTAAGTCAAGTAATAAACTTCAATTACATACAAAAGTTTCTCAAATGTTATTATCTTCATCAAATTGATGACCAGGTGCAATTCTACTGAGCTTCAATCCAGAAACTGCGAGTGCAAAGATATGCCCACGAATTTGCTATGCGGATATAGCGTATATGACCTGCCCATCTTCGGGCAATGAGCACCTTACTCCTACTGCCTGCAATTGCTGCTTGGCTGGAAAGGGCTGCACCCTTTACCGTGCTGATGGAACTTCAATCTGCACTGGGACTTGAAGCAGGGGGAGTTGACAGATGATAATAATATCTAATTAAATAAAACAATAGAGACTTCATTGTCTCTATATATGTTATAATTAATACAATAAACATGTTTGTTAAGAATATTATATTGAAAATACAATGGATCCAATATATGTATGATGATTTGTATGATTAAAATCATGGATTATCGTGATTTTCTGTACGTAATACTGTGATTTATAGTGTGGGTTCGTATATTACTCTAAGCACCCTCTAAGCCAAAATACATATTACAAATAAAATTCATACCTTTTAATTGTCTAAGATATAAACAGAAAGCAAGAAAAGGTAAATAAAAAATTAAACAATGGGAGACAAAGAGAGAATTTGAAAACCTTTTGTTTAAAGAGAGAATTTGAGATGCTACTCTGATGTTTTCTCGCTAGGCGTTTAACCTAGAGGAGAAGGATTTGTTTCCCTCGTCTCTTGAAGATTGAGGGAGGATCACGTGCATGTGAAAGAATTTTTTTCTAGACTGAAGTAATGGCGGGAGACATGCCCAATCCATGGCCTTGTCACCCACTGCTAGAGGAAGAAGATGAGGAAGTCAAAGTTTTCAAGGAGGAAGTGTATAAGGTAGCGACCAGGGGTCAATTATGTGTAGTGGGAAAATTGTTTGCTGATAGGTATGAAAGCAAGGAGACCATCAAGAATTCACTGTTGAAATGGTGGAAACCTTTGGAATCAATTATTTTCAAAGTGTTGGGCGAAAACCTTTTTCTGATTAAGTTCGAAAACAGTGAGGATAAGGAGAAGGTTCTTGAGGGTCAACCTTGGGTGTTTGAAGGTGACTTGTTCCTGGTGGAAGATTTTGATGGCCGTCAAAAATAGCATTCGATAGAGCCTCGTTTTGGGTACGAATGTTCCATCTGCCACTGGTTTGCATGGGCAGGGAAGAGGGAAAGAAAATTGGGGCTACTGTCGGAGATGTGGGAGAGGTTGATACTGGCTGGGGGGAATACCTAAGAGTTAAAATCTCGTTAGATTTATCCAAGCCCCTTTCTGGGGGATGCAAGCGGAAGCTGGAAGGGGAATTAACATGGATCGCTTTCCAATATGAAAGGCTTCCGAAGTATTGTTTCCAATATTGTGGCGTTATATGACATGGAAGGCGGGGGTGTCAGAAGAAGAGTAGCATGAAAAATCTGGAGCCTGCTAAGTTTGGTTCGGGACTGAGGGCGTCGTCACCAACCCGGAGAGGCGATCAAAATCTAGTGAGGCATAAGTTTAGACCGGGACAGGCGAGGTCTTTCTAGGCCAGTACGTGGAATCACAATCTGAAGAAATCTAAACCGGAGACAACAAGGGGGATGGATGAGTCCGGGGAAGAGACTCCGGCAAGCCAACCTGGCAAATTTTTTCAACAAGGTAGCATAATCAGTGGCGACGATCACAGGATTAATGATGGCGCTCCTATTATGGGGGATATGATAGAAACAGATGGATTTGGGGGAGGAAATAATGGAGCTGATTCGGAGTTGCAAGGAAGTGATCACAATAGGAAACGTGGGAGTGAATCATGGTTGTCGCATAAGGAAATTTCCCTTTTAGGCGAGACCGGTGAGCTGGAGGGAGAATTTCAAAATTCTTTTGAAGGTTTAAACTCTCACGTGACAAAGGGTAATACATGGGTTTTTATGCCTAGGAAAACAAAAGAAAGTTTGGGTCAGAATTGTAGCCCAGGCGGATCTATTTACCCTGGCCTATTGATTGCAGATGTGGCCCAGACAGTCAAAGCTGCCCAAGAAGCAACCCGTAATCCTGAGAAGGCATTGGTCACTTGGAAAAGGAAGTATGGGGAAAAGGATGATGCGCTAGTTTCTAAAAAAAGAAAGGGACATGGGGGAGAAGGTCGAATTGTTGAGAAGGGACGGAAAGTTAGTGGTACGTGACAAATGTTTCTGGATCGGGAGTGGCGAAAGCTGCGGGACAGCCCCGCCGACCGCTATGACAATTCTAAGTTGGAACTGTCGGGGAATTGGGAACCTCCGAACAGTTAAAGCCCTGAGCCATTTGGTAAAGGAGAAGAGACCCACTTTGGTTTTCCTTATGGAAACCAAGGTCCGTCAAAATAAAATGGAGCACATTAGGTGTAAACTTGACTACAATGGATTATTTGTGGTGGATTGTATTGGTAGGAGTAGTGGACTAGTGTTGCTTTGGGGTGAGGAGATCAATGTAAAAATACAAAATTATAGTCAGCATCATATCAATGGCGTGATTCGCAACCGATCGAATAGTGTGCCATGGAAGTTTATTGGCTTCTATGGCCAACCAGATGTGGGTAAACGTCATGAATAATGGTGCTTGCTAAAAAATTTGGCACATTTTTCACCTTTACCTTGGGTATGCATTGAGGACTTCAATGAAATTTTATTTCCATCCGAAAAATGGGGTGGGAATACAAGAAGCAGAAGCCATATGTGGAATTTTCAGGAAGCTTTGAAGGAGTGTAATTTAACGGATTTAGGCTTCTCGGGGCCTAAATACACCTGGAATAATTGTCGGGAGGATGAGGATTTCATAAAAGAAAAGAAAGGCTTGATAGGGGATTAGGAGTGGAGGGATCTTTTTTCTGAAGCTGAACTAAGGGTGGAGTTTGCCTTGGGATCGGACCATCTCCCTGTGTTTATGCTACTAAATGGAAAATCTGGGATGAGAAAAAAGGGTCAAATTTTCAGGTACGAAGCTAGCTGGGCCCTTGAAGAGGAATATGGCGAAGTGGTCCAACGTGCATGGGGTGAAGCTCCACCGCAAGACAGTTTGTGGGAAAGCTTAGAGGCAAAATTAAGTGTTTGTAAAAATTATTTTTTGCAATGGCAGCAAACCCTGCGAGACCCCTTGGGCACCATCAATCGCATGAAGAAGAAACTACTGACTCTCCAAAGGAGAGAAGGGGGATCTTCGGGTATGGAGGGGAAAAATTTGATGAAGGATTTACAAGTTCTGATTGATCAAGAAGATGTCCGTTGGAGTAAGGGGGCAAAAGTTGCATGGCTTAAACATGGAGATAGAAATACACGTTACTATCATGAATGTGCTAATGAAAGGAGGAGGAAAAATTTTATTGGTGAAATAATGGATGACACGGGGTAGGTGTGGGCTACTCCCGAGAAGGTGGAATGGGCATTTGTTACATATTTCTCCTACTTATTTTCTGCTGGGGACGTTGGAGACATGGAGCAATGCCTTCAACACATTAATTTGGGGGTAACTAGGGACATGAATGTAGAACTACTAAAAGAATTCTCAAAAGGTGAAATAAGTGATGCCCTCCTTCAAATGGGCCCCATAAAAGACATTGCTTTTACGGGGCCGGATGGCTTCACGTTGGTTTTTTCCAAAAACATTGGAGCACTATAGGAATGAGGTATGTAACGTTGTGATTGATATCCTAAATTCTGGAATAATGCCTACAGATTTTCTTTCTTCCTTTTATTTATTTTTTTTGTTTGAAATGGCTAATCGAATGTGGCTACTTTTTTCCAAGTTCTACCTAGCCCAATAAGATTGCTCTTTTAAGTCTTTATTATTATTATTATTATTATTTTAATTTTTTCCTTCCTTTAGTTAAGGATTTTCTTGATAAATATTCATGCAACCCTGCTTTGACTATTTGACAAAAGTGGATAAATTATACAATGAAATGAAACCCTTAAAGTGCTTGCCTTTAAGGGTGGGCAACAAATAAATAAAGGCCTATTAAACCTTATCTAAATCAAGTTTTAGGGAGTGAAAGGGGGCAAACTATAGTAGTTTATGAGGCATATATATATTTCTGACCAAACGTGATGTACATCATGTTAAGTTAAATAATATAAAACTCTTTTTTTTTCTTTTTTTTTTTTAGGGGATTGTTAGGATGTGTCTAAGTTATGTGTGAATACCACATTGTTCACACATAGTTTTCTTGTTGAGTTTAACTTCCTGGAGCGAGCAGAACTCATGCATCATACAAAATCAAATCCACGACTTTCCTTCCATTGATACTTTATAGAAGGGGGAGATACTATTTGATTGGAATATCATAGAATCAATATTGATAGAACAAGTCTTTGGTTAGGATTCCAAAACAGCCCACAAGTCCCATTTTCTTTTCTTTTCCTTTGTTTAGAAATCAATTACATGGAGTTGATTGGCTTAGAGAGTATTAAAAAAATAAAAATAAAACTTTCGGGCCGGGAGAGGGAGACTGTCTTCACATTAACTAATCTAGATTTCGTTAATGTGATACTGACTTAAAATAGGACATGTGTCATAATTTTATTGGATATAACATGTCACACTATGGAAATCTGTTAATTCAGTGGACTATTTTAGGTATCTAATTTTGTTATTTCTTATAAAAAATTCATTCTTTATATCCAGGTTTGCTATTATTAAAGAGAAGAGAAAATCAAATTGATTTTTTTATTAATTAGTTTAATTTATGCATTGTTGAGCTATAGTGCTCAACAAATTGTAGTAGATAGCCTCCTTTTTTCTTTTTTCTTTTTTCCGGTTAAAATGGGTAACGAATCGAATGTGGCTACTTTTTTTTCCGAGTTTACCTAGCCCAATAAGATTGCTCTTTTAAGTCTTTATTATTATTATTTTTTCCTTCATTTAGTTAAGGATTTTCTTGATAAATAGGAAAAAATGTAAAATTAGTCCATGTAGTTTACCTGATTTACAATTTACTCCCTGTGATATCAAAATGAACTCAGAGGTCCATGTGGTATGCAAAAATAATAATTTAGTCTTTGCAATTAAATTCTATTAATTGACTTAACAGATTCTGTTAATGTGTCACGTCACATCCAATAAAAATATGGCACATATCATATTTTATTTATAACTTTTAAAAGGCATACTTGAATTTTCATGTCATATTATTATGCCAACTAATATTCTCACCTCAGATTTACTCCACATCAAACACAGGTAACATACTTTTAAAAAGCCTACCCACGTTTTCCTGGCCCATAGCCTTGACGGAGGGGAGGAAGGCTGGAAGCTAGAGGATTCCCAGACCTTGTATACCAAAGAGTGGAAACATGGGTGGTCCTGTTTCCAAGTGTTGATTGCTTTAGTTGCCTACCCCATCTATGCCTATGCAACAGAAAAGAGAACAACAACTATTGTGTTGTGCCCTACCTGAGAGACCATATCGTTGTGGACTTACTAGAATATGATCTAGGACGGGAAGAGAAAGACTTTTTTCTCCGGTGGGCTTTCTCTCGTAAAGCCAAAGACGCCCCAAGACACAAAGTCTCTAGAGGGAGGGTGGAAAGGAAATCCCCTTGCCCCTCTCACTCCCTAAGGAATGAGAGGGCCACATTTAACCAGTGTCCAAGAGATCGGAATACAGATGAGATCAAAATTGTTCTTCTTCTTCTTCTTGTCCTGTATTCGTTTTTAAAAGTCATAAATAAAATATAACATGTGTCATACTTTTATTGAATGTGATGTGGCATACTAACGGAATCCATTAAGTCAATGGATGGAATTTAACTATAGGGATTAAATTTTTTTTTTTTGCATACCACAGGGACTTCTGAGTTCGTTTTGATATCACAGGGAGTAAATTGTAAATCAGGTAAACCACATGGACAAATTTTACATTTTTCCCTGATAAATATTCATGCAACCCTGCTTTAACTATTTGACAAATTAAGTGGATAAATAGTACACTGAAATGAAACTCTTAAAGTGCTTGCCTTTTATACTAGGGTGCAAGTTTTCTTTCTGTAGGGTGGGCAACAAATAAATAAAGGCCTACTAAACCTTATCTAAATCAAGTTTTAGGGAGTGAGCAGAGGCAAAGTATCTAAATCAAGTTTCCTTCCACTCCTCTTCAATTATCTTCTCTTCTGTCTGTTTCTTAATTTTGTATTTTTTTTTTCCTTTCTTTTGATGCGACAAAGAAATCAAAGTAATTTTGAGTTATTTATTAATATTTTTGTTTTTTGTTTTTTGTTTTTTGTTTTTTTGTTTTTAATTGTAAGTCAAGTTACGAACTGCAATTACATACAAAAGTTTCTCAAATGTTATTTTCTTCATCAAATTGATGGCCAGGTGCAATTCTACGTACTGAGCTTCAATCCAGAAACTGCGAGTGCAAAAATATGCTCACAAATTTGCTATGCGGATATAGCGTATATGACCTGCCCGTCTTCGGGCAATGAGCACCTTACTCCTACTGCCTGCAATTGCTGCTTGGCTGGAAATGGCTGCAGTCTTTACCGTGCTGATGGAACTTCAATCTGCACTGGGACTTGAAGCAGGGGGAGTTGACAGATGATAATAATATCTAATTAAATAAAACAATAGAGACTTCATTGTCTCTATATATGTTATAATTAATACAATAAATATGTCTGTTAGAATATTATATTGAAAATAAAATGGATCCAAATGTATGATGATTTGTATGATTAAAATCATGGATTATCGTGATTTTCTGCACGTAATACTCTGATTTAATTATAGTGTGGTTTGGTATATTACTCTAAGCACCCTCTAAGCCAAAATACATACGTTTTAATTGTCTGAGATATTGACAGAAAGCAAAAGAAGGTAAATAGAAAATTAAATAATGGGACACAAAGAGATAATTTGAAAATATTTTGTTTTCTTTATTAAGATAATTAAATATATTACAAATAAAACTCATACGTTTTAATTGTCTCACATTGAGATATTTAAACATAAAGCAAGAGAAGGTAAAAAGAAAATTAAATACATTTTAAAACACCACGTGTCGCAATTCTATGCATTCTCAATGAACAACAATGCAAATTAAAAAATCGTCAACTAAAAATAACGATAGAGAACTATCTCTCATTATCATTTCCTGAATTCAATGTAAAATTTACAAAGTAAAAGTAATCAATTTGAATAAAAATAATGCATAAATTAGAAGGAAAATATATATAAGGAACAAAAACGAAAATGGAAGAACATAACCACAGGATAAAGATAAAAAATTTTAAAAAATAAAATAAAAATGAAAACAACAATTAGAAACTCTCTCTCTCTCTCTCTCTCATTATTTTCCTAAATTGAGTGTAAAATTTACAAATAACATTGAGATATAAATAGAAAGTAAGAGAAGAAAAAAGAAAAATAAAGAGAGGGAGAGAGGAAGAGAGATAATGGGAACCTTTTGTTTTATTCACCAAGACATCAATTAAATGCATCCTAAATAAAACCCATACGTTTTAATTATTGTAGGATATAAACAGAAAACAAGAGAAGACAAAAAAAAAATAGAGACAAAAAGACGAAATTTGGAAACTTTTTGTTTTTTTATTAAGAAAATTAAATATATTACAAATAATTAAGCATGTGTTTTAATTGTACGAATTCCTGAATCAAATGTAAAATTTACAAAAGAGAAGTAATCAATTTGAATAAAAATAATATATAAATTCGAAAAAAAAAATAAGGGACACAAACGAAAAATGGAAGAACATAACCACATGATAAATATAATAAATAAATAAAAAATACTAATATAATTGAAAAGAACTATTATTAAAAAAAAAAAAAAAGAATTATAGTATATTTATTTTTCCTAAATTGAGTGTAAAATTTACAAAATAATATTGAGACATAAATAGAAAGCAAGAGAAGAAAAAAGAAAAATAAACAGAGAGAGATAAAGAGAGAATTTGAGAACCTTTTGTTTTTTATTAAGACATCAATTAAATTATGTTTTACAAAATAATACTGAGATATAAATAGAAGAGAAAAAAAAAAAGACAAATAAACAAGAGATAAAAAGAGAATTTGTGAACCTTTTGTTTTTAAATTAAGACATCAATTAAATGCATTCCAAATAAAACCCTATGTTTTAATTGTCTCACATTGACAATATAAATAGAAAGCAAGAGAATATAAAAGTAGTAATGTTGCAATATCAAAATTGGAGGGTCGTTCATGTGAAAAGGGAAGCAAATTTTGCGGCCCATGGTCTAGCGAAGGTAGCGGCGCAAGAACATACGGAGAAAGTTTGGAGGGAAGAGATTCCTTCATGTATTTCTGATGTAGTTCTTTTAGAGCAAATTGCTCTTGTTGTTTAGAGTTTATACTCTAGATTTTATGAATTGAAATGCAAGAAGTTTTTTTTTAAAAAAAAAAAAATAGAAAGCAAGAGAAGATAAAAAGAAAAATAAAGAGAGAAAGAGAAAATTTGGGAACCTTTTATTTTCTTCATTAAGACAATTAAATATATTTCAAATAAAATCCTTACGTTTTAATTATCTCACATTGATATATAAACAGAAATCAAGAGAATATAAAAAGAAAATTAAATAAAGATAGAGAGAATTTGAAAACCTTTTGTATTATTCATTAAGATAATTAACTGTATTACAAATAAAATTCCTATGTTTTAAATGCCCAAAATTTGTTCACTCTTTAAAACGCCACAGAGAGAGATAAAGAAAGAATTTTTGGGGGAAAATGATTCTCTCCATTTCAAAATCCCTCAATTTCCTCAATTTTGTGTATTTTGAAGGGTATTGCATTTAATACGCTACCATCATTAAAACTTTTGGATAACACTACCCTTCAAAATGCACTAAATGAAGAAAATTGAAGGATTTTGAAATGGAGAGGATCCGTTTCCGAATTTGGGAACCTTTTGTTTTTTCATTAAGACATCAATTAAATGCATTCCAAATAAAATCCTACGTCTTAATTGTCTCACATTGACGATATAAACAAAAAGCAAGAGAAGATAAAAAGAACAAGAGAAAGAGAAATAGAAAATTTGGGAACCTTTTGTTTTCTTCATTAAATATGTTTCAAATAAAATGTTTTAATTGTCTCACATTGATATATAAACAGAAATCAAGAGAATATAAAAAGAAAAGAGAAATGCTAGAACAATTAAATATATTTCAAATAAAATCCTTACGTTTTAATTATCTCACATTGATATATAAACAGAAATCAAGAGAATATAAAAAAAAAAAAATTAAATAAAGACAGAGAGAATTTGAAAACCTTTTGTATTCTTAATTAAGATAATTAACTGCATTACAAATAAAATTTCTACGTTTTAAATGCCCAAAATTTGTTCACTCTTTAAAATGCCACAGTGAAATACAAAGTATTATTTGCCATCAACTTGGGCCATGTGCCCTTTGCCACCTAGGATTTTGATGGGCAAAAGATGAGGGTTTTATTAGATTCTAGCATTTTTCAAAAGAAAATTACATAGAGACAAAGAATTTAGAAACATTTTGTATTCTTCATTAAGACAATTAAATGCATTACAAATAAAATCCCTACGTTTTAAATGCCCAAAATTTGTTCACTCTTTAAAACGCCGTGTGTCGCAATCCTACGCACTCTTTAAGCCAAAATTTGTTCCACACCTAGATAGATGTTGCAGCTCATAATATTGAATGTACAAACCTGTTTTTTTTATTTTTTTTTTTATTTCTAACTTTCTTTCAAGGAGTTCTATAAATATGCAATGTTAACACCTCAAAATTTGTAGACAGGAAATATGTCTGGCAACAAAGTTGGTGCAATACATCTTCTCCTTGTGTGTGGTAATCAAGCTTCCACTCCTCTTCAGTTATATTCTCTTCCGTCTGTTTCTTAATTTTGTGTTTTTTTTTTTTTTCTTTTGATGCATGCGACAAAGAAATGAAAGTAATTTTGAGTTATTTGTTAAAATTTTTATTTTTATTTTTATTTTTTATTTTTTTTTGAAAAAAACAAAAACAAATGAAAGGGATTGAGAATGAAAACGTGTTATAAGAAAAAAACAATATATAATTTCTTTTACAAAAATCTATCTTTTCAAGTTATTTACTTCAATTTCATATAAAAGTTTCTCAAATGTTATCTTCTTCAACATATTGATGACCAGGTGCAATTCTACTGAGCTTCAATCCAGAAACTGCGAGCGCGAAAATATGCCCACAATTTTGCTATGTGGATATAGCGTATATTACCTGCCCATCTTCGGGCAATGAACCCCTTGAGCCTACGTATAAAAACTGCAATTGCTGCTTGGCTGGAAAGGGCTGCCGCCTTTACCGGGCTGATGGAAGTTTAATCTGCACTGCGGCTTGAAGCAGGGGGAGTTGACAGATGATAATAATATCTAATTAAATAAAACAATAGAGACTTAATTCATTGTCTCTATATATGTTATAATACAATAAAAATGTTTGTTATAATAGTATATTTGAAAATACAGTGGATCCAATGGATGATGCTGTGATTTATAGTGTGGTTTCGTATATTACTCTATTTGTCTCATTATGTTTTGCTGTAGAATTTAGTCAGAAAGTTTGTTTGAAGGAGATGTGATGCAGATAGTGAATATTTGAAGGAGACAATCAAGACTAATTTCACTATCAGGAGGAGGAGAAGGAGTACAAATTAAGAGTAGTAAGAAAACCATTCAAAACTCATCTAACACCCATAAGGGTAATCACAAAGTCCAAATAATATGCTTGAACATGAGAGCTGGAAATGGCTTAGTCAACATGTCCGCTTGATTTTCCTTTTAGGATTAAAACACCACAATCTATATCAGTTCACCCCATTAGCAACCTATCGTTAAGTGCTCAGGGTGGGAATACGACTAGCAATCTTTCGTTACGTGCGTGAATATGTTTAACAACCCAGTGTAAATTAGTGGGAGATCGAATACGGTTAGCAAAATAATAAAATGGAAAGTAAAAATAAAGTAAAGCAAGGAAAATGTAATTAAGCTAAACGTTTCAGTATATGAGATTATGAATATGTTTTACACTCTAGCAAAAAAAAGTACGGGTTCATTCAATCAATCTTGAAGAGTCTGGATAAAATAGAAAAGTAAAGAGAGAATATAAACGGATGAGGAAAAAGATAATAAGACAAATAAAGCATATTAACAAAACTCTTAGAGAAGCAAAAGAACCAGAAAATTAAGTGATAAGCTGTTTGAAAACTAAAAATCTTAATCACATACATAGACTAATTAACTAACAAGTATATATATATCAAATAGAGTACTCCAATCGATTTCAATGAAAAACAGCATCTGCTTTTTTAAGTTGGAGATTTATTAGCAAATGAGGAACTTGGATATATATTCCTCCATTGCTGGCTTCTAACATGTTGACCATTGCCATAATTAATTAGTGTTCAAAAGCATCTTGCAAAGTTGACTTTGGTGCATGCAAACCATGTGTTGGATGATTCCATACCTGATGTTGAAGAGTTGAATATATATATACCAACTTTTAATTTTTAATTTCTTCCAAGGAGTACTATAAGTATGCAATGTTAACACCTGAAAATTATAGAGGAAATTAATATGGCTACAGGCAACAAAGTTGGTGCAATATATCTTCTCATTTTGTGCAGTAAACTCCTACTCCTATTCAATTTTTGTCGAGATGATGATTTGCTGAGTAGGTGCAATTCTACTGAGCGTCAATCCAACAATTGTGAGCGCAAGAACAATATGCCCAGTTTATCCATGCATAGCAAATGAAGGAGGGTATATGAACTGCCCATCTCCGGCCAGTACTACTGCTAAGCAACTTAGTCCGCCATGCAATTGTTGCTATGCTCCAAGGGGCTGCACCATTTACACTGCTTCTGGATCTCCAATCTGTACTGCCACTTGATCGAATGGATCGATGGATATGGACATGTTTTATACTATTCATATTTGGTTGGTTTGCAACATAAAAGTTGTCTGTGTGTTGTTACATAAAGACAATTAATTGTACTGTCGTATTATCCTATTTGTTTTTGTATTGCCTATATTTTGTACTTGTACTTCCACAGTACTATCATATCATTTCCTATTTGAACCCTGAAGCGATTTGGTCGTATGTTGTACAATAAAGATTTACCCTGTTGTGCTTTATGCGTGCAATCACATTAATCCAATGTGTGTTATTTCTTCTCTTTTTCTCATCTCAATTTCTCTAATCTGTTGGACACTTTAACAAAAACTCTAGCTCAAGATTGTTTAAGCACGCTCTATTAAGTCACTAAGCAGCAATGGCGGAATGACAATGACTTTGGGCGCCGCCCAAAGCTGCGGCCGTGTTGTCCACACACTGCCATGTCTACTCGATCAGCCAAGTTGTTGGACCGTTCCATAGATTTGCCATTGGTCGCCTCATATCCACCCTGAACGTCGCCATAACATCCCTGACGCACCTCCATGCGTCGCCCAAAGTCACTGTCGTTTCGCCACTGCCGCTTCAGCCACAGGCCGCCACCATCATCCAATCTCGTCAGCAGGACCTCTGTTCAATAACTCTTCCTCTAGCGATTCTAGATCCACCGCGAACGCCACTGTTTGAGACCTACTGCGCCCTCACTCACCTCTTAGCCATCGGTGCGTGATTCATACGCACCCAGGGCAGCCTTTTGTGCCGTGCTTGCATTACACGCACGAAGCTCCCCTTACTGCAACCACGTGTCACTCAAAGAGATCGCCACGCCAAACCTAAAGCCATGTCAGCCCTAGTGACACATCAGAACCTTGTCAGACTTGACCTTTTTGTGTTGACTATTGACTTTGACTTTTTAGTGTTGACTATTGACTTTGACTATTCTCATAGTTGACCAGGTGTTTCCTACTCAATTTTTCGTTCTGATTTCATATTTGTGGTTTATTTTTGCTTTTAGCATCATTATATGGCGCAGGATGAGATTCTTCACCAAGTTAAGGCGTTTGTTTTATGCGGTTCAAGTTGGTTCATGCATTGTTAAATTTGGTTCCACAGTCTTTTTCGGCACAATTCAACCCGGTTCAATCTTCTTGTGGTGGGTACTCTTGGGTCAGACTAATCTTTCATCCGATCCACGGATTTTTGGGCCAAAGAAGCCCATTTCGACCGACCCACTTATGCCTTCCCAACTGCCGCCATCACTAGTCACTGCAACCTCTACCCAGGCTATCGATCCATTACTAGTCAGAATTTGCCGGTCAGACCGATCCTTTCAACGATCCATAGGTTTTTAGGCATGATTAGTCCCCTCAACTGGCCCTTTTCTCTTAGTTCAGCTAACCAGGCGAGATAGTTCAAGGGTTTCGGGCCGTAATAGCTCGTTCAACTAGTCATTTTCTCTCCGCTCAATCGACCAAGCAAGCTAGTCCATTACTAGTATATGGTTTTCAAGTCAAACTACTACCAAGTGAACCATGCTCTAGCTCAAATGCATGGCTCAAGCAACTTTTATGGCGTCACTCTGGCATTTTTTTTTTTGGCGACTTCTTCTTTTTTGCCCTTTCTTTTATCCTAAATTCAAGGTTACACCTTGAGTTTGAGGAGGATGTTATAATATTTTATATTATTCTCTAAGGTTTATTAATTTTCTTATTAGAGTTTATTCATTACCTTAATTAATATAGGGTTTCTTGCTTATTACTCATAGCCTTTCTATAAATAGAGGACTCTGTAATCACATCAATATCATTCTTAATACAATGTAGTACATTATATTCTTCCGCTCTCTCTCTTCTCTCTCATTCTTCCGCTCTCCAATATATTTAACAGTTGGATTGAAAGTTTTAATAGGCTCATGGAGAACCCTTCTCACCACCGAGTTTCGAAATGACTCATGAAAGTAGCGCAACACTTGCATCAAGAGCCCCGTGGGGGTAGTGCAACAAAAATTTTTGATAGCACAAATCTAAGTCGATCAATTTTTGTTTAATTATTATTAGATGATCTGTTGATCTTTTGACAAAGTTGAGTGTCAGATGAGTGGGGTGATCAGATCTGGGCCTAGTAACACTGATATGGATTCTACTTATTTGCATACAGATAATGATAGCATTACTCTTAAAGAATTATATTAGGGCCACAAAAGGAGTTGAACGTACAGCTTGAACCTTTCTCGTGTTGTGCCTGTAAACCAATGAAAACCAATCCATTAGGCGAAATAGGCAGAAAAAAGAAGAAGCAATAATTAGGACCAACATATAAATGAAAAGAGCAAAAATGCCACTTCGATAGAGTTGACCCCCCCCCCCACTTGCGGGGTGGCTTATAGGCCACTCCCACCTTGGGAACTCGTTGGGGGCACCCACCACCCCTAGCAGTGCCCCACAAGGAGCGAGTTCCCCTTGCCTTTTTCAATTTTTATTTTTTAAGATTTTATTTTTTATTTTATATATATATATGTGAAGTGGTACCAATATGAAGTGGTACCAATGAATGTTAAAATTTTCCGGAAATTCAACCTAAAGACTCATTTCAAATTTGCCAAAAAACTTATGCTGAACTTTAATTAGTTGTTATTTAAAATAGTGCTTTGAGTTAGAGATTTATTTTAATTTTTCCAAAAGAAAATTTGGGTGGTTACGCCACCCCTATCTTCGATATATATATTTTTTAAAGGTTAATTTTGATAATTCTAAATGGTAAATATGATTTTTCAATGGTCAAAGTGATTTTCAAAATATTTTAGTCAAATGGTTATATGCAAGGCACATAACCAGTTTTCCATCTAATTTAACAGTCAACACTAATAGAGCTAGTGATATTTTTGCCATAAAATTATAGTTTGATGTATTTAAGTGTTGCACCTATCAATTCGCATGGCTCTTTTTAAATTGGCCGGTAATTTCGGGAGTTTAAGTATATTTTTTCTTTTTTTCTTTTTATATGAACTTTTATTTTATAGGTCACTTACCAAAAAACTAATAACCTTTGAGTTTTTGGTAACTGAACTATTAGGTTTGAATATAAACTCTCCTAGAAGAGGGTGGGTTTGAATATAAAATCATATACCTTTCAAACAATTAAAAACACACACACAATTCCAAATCAAAATCATAGAAAGATAAACAGTAAATTGCTTGTGGATGATTTAGTTGGCCAATAAATGGTGAAAGATTTGGTGGTGGCTGGGTGTTATATTGTCCAAGATTTGATTGTGTCGTCTTTATGGGCTTGTCTTTGATTTCTTTTTTCTTTTTCTTTTTTAAGCAAAAATGAAATTAATTGTAGCTATTCTACTTTTTAGTCCGTTGGGATTTAGAACCCTACAGGGAGATTTAAATGGTGGAAACCACAGGAGCTCCTTCAAGTCCGACTAAACCATAGTATCAGGGCATCAATGAAACTTAAGACAATTAATACTAATAAGATTGAGAATTCTCATTTCGGGAGTCAAACTCTCACTTTAGTACATGTTCAATTAGTTTGAGAATTTTTTTAGGCAACTGAACCACTAATGATCGTCTTTGATTGAGGCTTCTTTTATGGGCTAACCCTGGACCTTGAACATAAATATTGTGCTTGTTGGAACCATGTAAATACATTGATAGGCGTGTTTGTTAATATGTTTTTTGGTTGAAAAGTGTTTGACGTGATATAAATGTGAAAAAAGTGTTATGTGCTTTTTGGTTGTTTGTTAGTGTTTATATTTTGAGTAATTTTATATATTTAATAAATTGTTATACAACTATCATATAATTTGATGATGTACATCAAATTACTGGCACATGTGCGAGTAAAAATCAGTCATTAGATTAGTACTTGTAAAAAATAAAAAATAATTAGTTATTTTCACTGGCACATCATCATAATTATATCGCAAACAGTCGTATAGGCTGCATAGCTGTCTACTAAATAACACAACTGTTTTTAATGAACAAAGCCACAACTTGTGATTGAATGAATCGGAACTGAAAATATATATATATATATATATATATATATATATATATATATATATATATATATATATATATTTTTAGAGCGGCTGATTAGTGTTTACTCATAACTTGTCTCTGTGTTTTTTCTGCGACTCGAGGAGTTTTGGACCCCTTCATCAAAAGATTAAGAAGTGTGATTACTGATCAACTAAGACCAAAATAAATTACAAAGAGAGAGCTCTTTCACTGCACCAAAAGTTAGAGACAAGGAGTAAATATTCTCTCCAATTACACCAGAAGACGCTTTGCTTTAAGCTCTTGATCATATGTAAACTCTAATTTGATCATTTATTGGCTGGAGATGCACTCATGTAATTTTAAATTGCTTGCATCATTTTATGAAGTTTAATTCTTAACAATCGTTCCATTGTACCAAAAAGCCACCAAGATTAGGCTCCTAATTATATATTTATCATTAACATATCTTACTGAAGATTATGATTTTGACAAGAAGAAATAACTTAAAGCAAGTGGGTCTTAAAAACTTTAAAATATTTAAGTCGTACAGCAAATATCTTTAGGGTATGTTTGTTAATCAAATATTTGTTTTGGGAGTACTTTTTTATTTTTTATTTGAAAAATTATTAACATAAATGAGATAATTATTTTTGTGTTTTTAACAGTATTTTGTAATTAGATTGTTAATATATTTGTCTTGAAAAAAAAAGAAAAAAAAAAGAAGAAGAAAAATGCAAAATTAGTCCCTGAATTTACCTAATTTGCAATTAACTCTATTTGATATCAAAATGAACTAAAAAGTTTATGAAGTATGCCAAAAAAACAATTTAGTCCCTCCACTCAAATTTCATTCACTGACTTAATTCACAGATTCAGATAACATAAAATATTATAGCCAATAAAATTGTGATTCATGTCCTATTTAAGTCAGTGTTATATTAACGGAATCTATTAAATTAGTGAACGAAATTTGACTATAGAGACTAAATTGTTTTTTTCACATTCTTAGTGACCTTTGAGTTCATTTTGATATCACAATTATGATTTAATTGTAAATCAGGTAAACCACAATGACTAATTTTGCATTTTTTTTTAAAAAAAAAAAACAAAACAAAACAAAAACAAAAACAAATATGAAGTAACATAAAGAGCTCTTTCATTATATTTATTTTATATATAACTAATTAGTTATATATTTTATACTTTCATTATAACATAGTCTTAAAAATATTTTATATGATCTCATTCTTTATATAGTAGAGTGATTAATACTGTCTGTGCCCCTCTCTCTCTCTCTCTCTCTCTCTCTCTCTCTTCATGTGATCTGGTTATTTTCTCCTACAAAGTTGATTTAATTTCTCATCTTTGTGTTTCTTTTTTTGTCTATAAAATTTAAGCTGTCTTCGGAGCACAATTGGAGATGCCTCAGATTGATTCAGTCCCATCTTCAACTTCAAGATCTGTAACTATAGAGAAGCAATACCAAGCTCTTATTGTCCTCATACCTGTTTCCATTGCTGCTATCATTCTCCTCTTATTCTACGTTTTCTATCTTCGTCGTGGAGGAGGCCTTCGGGCAAGGAGAGCATCTACAGAGAACAATAATGACATGTCAAACGTAGGATTAATTAATTAATATTATCATGTTTTTCTAGCTTTCAAAAAGTTATATATGTTATCCATTTTGAGTGTGCCTTTCTTTACATCTTTTCGATCTGTTTGTGATTCAGCCCCTTGAATTCGGCTTGAGGAAAGATATAGCAGCAATGCTACCCGCTGCTGCATTAAAGGACAGCTTCAATTCAAGAGATCCACAGTGAGTACGCTTACACTACTGTTACTTTTCCTTATGTTCATAGGTGATTCAATTCATCTCTTTTGATTAGTTTAACATGCTATTAGAGTAGAGGTCGTGAGTTTAAACTCTGTTTTCGTTATTTATCTCCCATTTTAATTAAATATTATGCGTGTTAGATTTTACCTATTAAGAGAGAGTTTGAATTTAACAGTTGCCAGTTGCCAAATATCTCATTCGAACAAACACATATCTCCATCTAATGCTAGAATGCATACTAGAATTCACTTTGTGTCCTACTAAATGTGACGTGTCTTTTATAATATATCAAAATCTAATAATGAGTATTTCAAATTCAATAGTAATTTTAAACGCCACGTCATATTTGAGATGACACAAAATCATCCTTCTAGCATTACTCATCCATCTGATCATAGTTCTAGAGAATGTTCATCTCATGGTAGTTCTGTAGGTTGTTTCTGTTTAGTTTTGTCCGAAGTAAAACATGTCTCAATATCATTGAAATGAGAGAAATGCTTCCTGTTGTCCTATACAAGGGTGTGATCTTTTTCCTTGCATTAAGGAGTGAGAGAGTGGATGTTGGAACTAGTGATTCATATTAGAACACCAGTGGTTGGTCAAGTAGACGGAGCATAGTAAATGGAGCGAAGTGGAGTTCACAGAGTGGGAGACATCCGTACAATTAGGATTTTATATATATATATATATATATATGTTATGTTGTAACCCTGAATCATTAATAGAAAAATACAGAAAAATACAGCCACACTCTTTGTGGATGTAGACACATTGCCAAATTACGTTAAATCTGTGTCTTGACTCGCTCTTAATCTCTCTTTTTGATTTCATATTATTCATCATGGTTGTACACAGTAAAAACAGTAGAGCTTATATTTAACTTCCCCTCCTGTCTATTTTGGAACCCTCTTTATGTTGCAGATGCTCAGTATGCCTTGGAAACTACCAAGAAGATGATAAGCTTCAAGAAATACCAGAATGTGGTCATATCTTTCACGTCGACTGCATTGGTCGCTGGCTCACCACCCACACCACCTGCCCACTCTGCCGCCTCTCCCTCCTCTCTTCCATGGAAACTCCAGAATTGAGGCTTGAGCCAATTGATGATGTTGATCACCACCACCTAGACACTAGCCAGCAGTAGAACATCTCTTGAAGAGAGTTCCAGAGCTTGTGAAGAAACAAAAGCTATCTAATTGTTAATTCAATTAAGCTCTGAAGCATACTGGTGGATTATCTTGTTTAATTTTTCTTCTTTTTATAATTTGACAATGTTACGTACACAAACTTATCTCTTCCTACCTTTAAATAGTTCTTGAATATTTTTTTAATAAAGGCCGATTCAAAAGCTCATATCAGCCTAATTATAAAAAGAAAAATAGAAAATAAGATAAGAGTCGAGTATATAACATTACTAATTAATATTTTAATGTTACGGAAGTCTCATCAAACATACATAGATTTTTAATTAATTAATAAGTACAATATACAAATACAATGTACTAAAAATTTTCAGTATACAAGAAGTTTATATACGTTCAGCATTTTAAATAATTACAAAATTCTTAATTACTTCGTGCATGCAGTATTATCGCTCTCCTCTTTGCTCTGGCGTCAGCCCACCCTGCCCACAGCTGGGGCAACTCTTTAGCCCGAATCCTTGGCAATCAAAACATCTAAAAGCAATGCACGATAAAAACTAATTTACACCAGAAAAATTTGCAGATGACATATATATTCTTCAAATTCATAGATAAGCAAAGAAGTTTCTTCAAAAATAATAGAAATCAACTTACTTCCACCGCTCAAAAATATTTCCATTCTTTTTATTTCTTCCTGTGCCCTATATATATATGAGAAATTGTTTTAGTTTCAGAAAACTACAAAAATATGAGAATGAAGTATATAATTCATTTATATCAGTATATGCGTTAACGGTTAGAATATTAATTAAATAATTAAATTTTTTATTAGCTTAAGCTTTCAATCTTTTAGAAATTAATTATATATAAAGTATAAATTGCTTTATAAAATGAATTATGTACCTTGCATCCTGGACATTCTATAGCACCTTTTCCTCTACATGTTTCACAACTTTTCAAAAGCTGCAGAACGTTTGGAAAAAGAAAATGAATATAAATATACATACATCATCTAAGTTCAAATATATATATAGATGCAATATACCAGCACTAGCAATTGAGAAAGGCTTGAAGATTAATCTCTTGCTTTGTAGGTCCTATTCTCTTGTGTTCATACAAATTTTTGTAATCCCCAGTCAATCAAGCTCCGGGAAGTTGTTTAACCTTAAACTTATATCACTTATGCATTTGAGTTTCTCTCAAACTTAAACTTTTGTAATATTCATCTCTTTATAAATAGAACACCACCTTAACCTGTATTATGGTAAGGTAGCAAATTAAGATAATTAATCACAGCATCTTATATCACTCGACTTAAAAGCTTAAATATATAATTAAGTTAAAAAATTATTAGGGTAAATAAATAAGAGCAATAAATAGAAAGATTTTACCGAACCAATCGAAAATCCTCCAGATTTTGAAGCACAAGCTGTTGTTGTTCTCCGTGTTTGCTCTATGCCGCCTATGATCGGTATTCTTGGAGTAAACTGAGGATGCAGAAGATGTGGTGGCAATGCTGGAGGAGTCAAGCGATTGCAACACAAAGAGAGCTCAGCCATTGAAACACAATTTTATGATAATCTTTTCACCTATCTAGCTAGCTAGCTTCAACAATTATTATGGTCGGTGGCTTTGCTTCTTCTCCTTTAGAAGTATGAAGTTGGAATGAGTGGATCGGATAACAGTGAGCTCGTGACACCCACAAATGCTCAAGGCAGAGCCACTACTCTCTCTCTCTCCCTCTCATTAACACGTGTACCCAATTGGATAGGGACACAAATCTAGTTGCCTGGCAAAAGTTTAATACTTTGAAATATCTGAAATTGCTCCTTAATTAAATCGCTGCATTTTTTTATTTATTGATAATTTTGAAAATATCTCTGTGAACTCATCCACTAATATTTTATTTAATTACATAAACAATTTTTAGCAATATTTATTGCTCAAAGGACTCTTTCAACAGTAAATATCGCAACTCCCAGAATAAATAACAATGTTATCAATGAATAAACTAATGAATACACAAGATTTTAGTAACGGATACAGCTTGAGTCCTCTTAGAGCCCTAAAATAATTGATATACTTATTTTGCGAATGAGGATATTGCAAATAACTGCACATGTATTTTGCATGTACATCCCTAAGAGTATCTTCAACAGTCACTTTAAAATAGAAATTTTGTTAAAATTTAGCTAGTATAACCATTTTTGGAGCTTCGGCATATACTTTAAAATAAAAGTTTTCTTAAAATCTGCTATGGTGTCACTATAACAACTTGTAACAACTTGTAAGATTTTTTTATTTTCTCTTTCCTTGATCTCTAAAATAAAAACAATACTAAAAAATATTATTTAATTATAGTAGAGAGTCAAAATAAATATTCTGCTGAAGTATGTAATAAAAAACTAGCTAGTAACTAAAATGAAAAAAAAAAAAAAAAAAAATAGTATTTTCAATAGCTAAAATAATAACCTTTGGCAGAGATGCTTTGAACTCCAATAAGTATTTTCCAATCTCTTTATATTCATTTATTCATTCAAGTCGCAAGAGTAAATAATTCATTATTTTGTAGTGCTTTCGCAACTCGGCACAATGTTCTGCATGATGCTTTCACAATATTAAAATCATTATAAACCAAGCTATTGAAAAAGAATGTTGTTTAGTGGAGTCTTGTATAACCGCCTGAACTACCCAAACAGCCCCATTCTTCCACCAGAAATTCAAACCCCAAACCAAATCGGATGCCCAGGCCAAACCCACCAGAAGCTTATTCTATTTGTATAGAGTATTCATAATTCCAATTCCAATTCCAATTCCAATTTCCATGGCGAAATCCGAGAATTCGAAGCCCAACTCCAACATCCCGCCTTACGTTCCGTCCTCCGCCAAAGTGCACCCTGCCAACGACCCCGAAGTCGATCCCAGCTCCTACTCTCTCGAGAAGTTCAGACTCTACGAAACCAGACAGGTAACTGTTTGATTGCTGGGAAAATGCGAGAAAATAGTAGAATTCTAAGGAAAGACTTTAAAATTTTTACTTCTTTTCTGTTTCTATTGAATGTTTGGGACCGGACAAATTAATATGGTATACGAGAGTTCCGTTTCTTTCTTAAACCTACATAACGGAGAATTTAGTTTTTTATTCGCCGAATAAGATTAAGTGAGGTCTCGGAGATCTATACGTTTATTGAACCCTAGGAAAAAAAATTAGTTGCGTCTAATAGAGGTTCTAATTCTGAATTTTTAAAACCTGAGCCATGGAAATTCCGTTCTTAAACTTGAGCTCGTTTGGTTGCCTAGAGAATTTTGGAAAAGGAAAGAAAAAGGAACAGAGAATCTTGAATTTATTAGTTTTTAATTGTTTGGGATATGAAAATATGAAATTACATGTCTGGATCATCTTGAATTTATTAGTTTTTGATTGTTTGAGATGTGAGAATATGAAATTACATGTCTGAATCTGCATTATGGGATAGTTGTGAGATAAAAATATAGTTTCTAGCATTACTCTTGTTCTATGTGTAATGTTAAGAAGTACGTTTAGATCTCACAATGCTAATGCAGCAGTACCAACCAATCCTTTGATCAGTCATTGGTAAAACAAAAAAAAAAAAACCAAAATTTAGTTGGAAGTGTCACATCAACATTGTAGGATAAAAATGTAGTTTTTAGCATTACTCTTATTATATTATTCTTTTTTTCTTTTGACAATTGGGTATTGGGTTCTATAATCAGAGATTTTATCTGATTGGGAGCGATCGTAATAAGAAGCTCTTCCGGGTGTTGAAGATTGACCGTAGTGAGCCATCTGATCTCAATATCAGTGAAGACCCAGTGGTGTATTCTCCGAAGGAAATCAAGAACTTGCTTCAGCGCATTGATGAGGGCAATCGAGCCACCGGGGGGCTAACCCCTGTAGCAAAGGTTTTTGGTATTGCGGGTAAGAGTATTACAATTTTATGTCCATATGGGTGTTCCAACACTTGGGGGTTGTACCAAAATAGTAATATATATATATGCTTCTTGTGGTTTTAGGTTGCATTAAGTTTCTGGAGTCGTATTATTTGATTCTGGTCACTAAGCGTCGGCAAATTGGATGTCTATGTGGTCACGCAATTTACAGTATAGAGGAGAGCCAATTAATTACGATCCCTCATGTCTCAGTTCAAACTGATGTAGCACACTCTAAAACAGAGCTAAGGTAATTGTTTTTTTCTTATACAATTTTTTCATCAAACTTTTGTTATTTGTGTATCTAGATGAAGTAGTTCCATAAATTGTAGATATAGCCCTTGCGTAATTCTTGTCAAATAGATTATATGCAACGACTTAGTAGATTGTCATAGGGCATAATGTTTATGGTGACATTAGTTCTTTGGCCACCATATTAGTGAAGGTTCTCTTAGTTAGGGGGAAAAGAGGAGATGTCTGCCACCGTCAGTTTTCTCAGACTGCACACTTGGATCTGTGGCACTTGTTTTGGTTAATGAATGACAATCAATCATCTTTGGCTTAGGGAACTTACCAAAAAAGAAAATACACTTAACCCCTCCCGCTGCCAAAAAAAAAAAAAAAAACTGAGGAATTTAACAGGATGATGCCCCCAAAGTTCCATCCAATACTATAGCTAGTTCATTTATTTCTTAGGGAGATTTACCTATCCCTGTTGGCTAGACAGAGGAAAGACATAGTCTTTGCAAATGACCCCACAACTGATTGGCTGAAATTTTCCACAATAAATACATTGAGTTACTTTCTAATTTTTGGCGAGCCTGTTTCTATTCAGGATAACCTTTAGGTAGTATCTGAAATCAAGAGCTGTGTAGTCTTTTAATATATTACTTGGAGGAATTTATTTGAATTAATATGTGACTAGGTGTAGCAACCGTAACAGACCTGCATTGAATGTTGTGGCTGGGCATTCTAAATATGTGTGAAGCTATGTGTTTATATGTTATAAACCATTTGGGTCGTAGAAACTACTGAGCTGACTCTACCTATGTTGGGACTTGATGGACTTAAAAGAAATATCCAATAATTTTTAGAATATATATTTTTTTTAATATTGTTGTATATTATTGAAAAATCTTTCTGTTTTTTGATAGTCTAAACTAAATCCCTTGTGCCCACCCGCCAATGGGTTTGTAAAAGCACATTGTAGTTGTACTTATTTCGAAATGTTTCCTCTAATGCAGGTACAAGAAGCTTTTGTCTAGTGTTGATCTCACCAAAGATTTTTTCTATAGCTATACGTATCCAATAATGCAAAGTTTGCAAAAAAATGTGCTGTCAATGGGTGATGAAGGGATGCCATATGACAATATATTTGTGTGGAATGCTTATCTGACACAATCAATTAGATCAAGATGCAATAACACTATCTGGACTATAGCATTAGTTCATGGGCATTTTAAACAGGTATGAGAGACTTTCTCTTTATTATCTCTTTGTATTTTAATGGTTTACACTTCATCACATGTAGATTTGAAATTTATATACCATACTTGAAGTTTACACATAAGATCCTGTTGTCCATTTGGGTGTTGTCTGGATATATGTTAAACATTTGATTCTAATGAATCTGCAAGCTCCTTATCCTTTTCAACCTTGCAAACCAGTGCATACATAACTCCCATATCTTGACTCTCAGCTTCAAACTTTGCAGCAGTCAAGAAGCCATTAACCTTATTGTATTTAGAGGAACTAGTGTCATCTTCCCTAAGAGGATGATGCAATGTATAGTTTTTGTTACCCCTTCGGAATGAATGTGTTGGCTCTAGTGCGGTGGATCATGTCATTGTCATATAACCATGATCTACCCAATAGAATGTGACATGCATCCATAGGTACAATATCACCACAGCTTCACTATCAACATTGTCACCCAAGGAAAAATTGACTAAACAATGAGATGTGACCAGCACTTCATTACCTTTGGAAGCCACACAATGTTGAAAGGATGAGATGCTTTTCAAGAGGCAATTTCAACTTTTTGGCTGCCTCTTTGGAAATAATGTTCTCACTGCTACTCCTATCGAGAACAATATCACACACCTTCCTACCACAAAGAACTCATGTTTGGAAAATATTATGCCGCTTCCAATCTTCCTCCTATACTCTCAATGCAGTCATGACTTGTGGTATTGCCAAAGATTCCTTGTACTGGGTAAATATCAACATTCTCTTCCTCATCATCATAGCCATCATAAGTCAGCTGCTCAGCAGTTTTCAGAATTACAAAAATTCCCTTTGACCCCTTGAACTTAAATCCATGCTTCTATTTCTGCTTGCATCTACTGCTGGTTTACAAATTGCAAAGTTTTGTAACTGAGATCAATTGAGGGATTAATGGTGCAATTAGTTTAGTGATGGCAAAAGTGATCTGCAGATAGTGACATTAGATAGTTTAGTGATGGCAAAAGCGATGTGCAGATAGTAACATTAGATAGTTTAGTGATAGCAAAAGCGATGTGCAGATGGTAACATTAGATAGTAACATAGCATCTTGGTGTGTGACACAATGTGTACAATCTTGTACATGGCATATGGTATGCAACATAGTTTCATTTTTATGTAATTTCATTTTTTTACTGTTACCACTGCCTTTTGTTTTTAGTGATTATGAGTGACTAGGTATGCTATATCCTTCAGCTGTAAATACCTTCTGAAATATTATTTAATGGAAGCAGAACTTATCTTTTAAAGGTGATTCTGCCCTTTTCCACTATTTCACCCCCTTCTAGAATTCAATCATAGTACATGATTGCTTCATCCTATTGTCCTGTAATTCAATTTTATTGAGCATAACGTGTATTTAGTACTTCCCTCAACTCTTTTGAACTTGATGGTGGCAGATGAGGCTATCAATTTTTGGGAGGGACTTTGGTGTTTCTCTGGTTTCAAGACGCTCTCGTCATTTTGCAGGGACACGGTATGTTTTAGACTGAACTGGTTCATCTTATATCTTTTATTTAACAAGTTCTTATAAAAAATAGCTTTTATTTAACAAGTTGACTGAAATTGTATCCAAAACATTAGATCTGAAAGAAAATTGATTACATACATTAGTTTTCTAGTTTCCAGACCTTGTAGACCTTCCCTTTAATTTCTTCTGTTCTTGGTTCAAACTCCATTCAATTAGCTGCTTTGAGTATCACCTTAGATGCTCTTTTACCCTGTAGCCTTTTTCTTCCAGCTTATAATTAGTTTAGAGATCACAAAAAATAAAAATTGTTGCTCTGGTTCAGTTAAAGCCTGGATCAACTCTGGAAATACATCAGAAGCAACTTAAGAGTCTCAAATTGCATCACATGTGCTTGGAAACCTACGAAATAACCTTGTTGTGCTGTTGTGTTTGACAATTCACATCATAAATACAATGGTAATATGGTACTATTCATCAGGGTTCTTACTTTTATAAGTAAATCAATCTTATTAAAAAGTGCAAAGGATGCAACCTAGTACACTGGAAGTATACTAGAGAAATCCTCAACTAAGGAGAAGTAGAAGAGCACAAATACTTGATGGTATAAATCTTAACCAGAACACACAAATATTTATAGATGATAAATGATGGTATAAGTCCCATGCAAACAATCTTTATAATGTATATACGTTTTATGTTTTTTGGTTGCGCTTTAACATTATCTGTTTAAAGTAACATTCATGACACATATTGGGAGAGTTTGTGCAGTCACTTATTCTTAGTTATTGGTATATTTTTTGCTAGGAAGGTGCTGATGTATGCATTTGTGTGCATGAATGACATTCATGTAACATATGCATTTGAAGCTTAGGAAATCTTTAGTACCTACTGAACTCCTGAATGTGAGAAGGCTTAAAATGAATTTGCATTGAAAGGAAAGATGGTTTTCCCTGTGCTGTCAAGGATAAGCCATGTACCTGTTGGGTATTTCAACTAACAAACTCTGGTTATATTATTTTACATTAGGCAGAAAGATGATAATTTAATTGTATAATGATTAAGCCTTCTGATTTAAATGATTAATTAGTAAATAATTGTAAAGTGGATATGTGGCTCACACGTTCTGATCTTGTGCATGCTATGTCATCTATTTATTGGTCAAGTTGACAGAAAACATGCAACATTATCAAATTCTACCATGACAGTAACACCTATTAACGACCAGATGACATTGACATGCTTTAAAAAACTGGAAGGATCTAATTGCTCATATTTAAACTTTGAGGAACCAATTATGATTGTTGTAGTACTTCAAGGATCAAAAGTACTTAATCCTAAGAAACGAAATTCCCCCGCTTAAAAGTTGCTCCTCCAATGTTATGGTCTTTTGTGAGGTCAGTTAGTCTCCATTGGTGTTCTGTTCTTCTATATTTTAATTTTATATGAGCTAGGGTGGACACTGGAGGTTCAAATCAGCCTTTTATTGGTATTTTTGAAATTTATAACTCTGTTCAATACCTATGGGTTAGGCAATTTACCCAATAGAAAGTTAAGGCACTGAACTGCCAAAACTAAGATGCAGGTGATTTACTGGATGTTGGGGCACCTACTTACTTCTATAGGTCGCAATTGGATATTGGGTGTTTGGCTATGTATGTAGCTATTAACAATATGAGTATATGGGTGGGTGGGTGTGCGTGTGTGATCCACAAATTATTGGATACCGTAAATAGTTTATATGAACTTTTACCCCCATAGGCGTTTATCTCTTGTGGTTTGTTCAGGGAAGGACTGAAGGAGGAGGAGCAACAAACCAGGTTAGACTTTCTCTCTCTGCATATTGGATTCCTTTCTTGCAGTAACCCTTTGTGGCAGAATTATAGCGGGAGATTCGTTTTTCCCCCTTTCCAATAAGAATTTCAAAGGTTTTTTTTTAGAGAATGTGTTGTTGTTTCTTATGTTTTTCCAAATGGAATTTAATTTTTGTTCTTCTTTCTTTTTTATTTTTACTACTCTCTCTCTCTCTCTCACTCCCCAATTGATCCCTGTATGCTCTTTCCTTCTCTTTTCACGGATTGTGGTTTATGCAGTTTCTATTTTGATTTTAAAAAGTCAACCTCAAGGGGTTGACTCAAGTGGTAAGGGCCTTGGTTTTGGTGGCGTTTCCATCAGGTCTAAGGTTCGAATCCCCTTGAATGCAAATAATTCCTTAAGACTAAACCCAACCCAGACCCAGTCTTCTTCTCTGCCCCAGAGGTATTCCCAGAATACATCGCCACAATGGCGAAACCCAACCTATAATCAAAAAAAGTCTTCACCTTCCTCAACTCGGAGGCAAATCAGTTGCATCCCCACCCTTTGCAACCCTCAGGAATCAAAACCAGCCTTCTTTGACCACCCATCACGAAGACCGTCATCTCCAAGTATCGGCCGGAACCTATTTCCATCGCTTCGGCTAGTGCACAACTTCAGACCCTCACAAAAATATCTGGTGAACTCCTTAGCACCATCACTTCGCAGTAACTCGTCCCCTGTCGACGTCAACCACGCAGTACAGTGTGCTCAATAACACGACATTGGAAAATTCCTTCCTCCTTTCCTTTAGCCGGAACACCGAAGACCCTTCCACCACCGAGAACTCAAACGTTTTGGCCTCCACAAAGAAGCATCTCTCCATCTCCGCTCACTCAACATCAAAGAGAAGAGCATGCGCCAAGATGTGCCACAACAACTCTCAAAGACAAAAGATCCATCTCCGAGACAGCCCAACTCCAACTCCAACTCATACGACAAGTGACAACGACCTGAAGCTTAAACCTAGTGGGACGTGCCTCCACACACCACCTCTAGGAAAGGAAAGATTGGAAAAAACAGATTGAGGAAAGGGAAAAAGCTTAGGAAATCACAAGAGAGGGGTTTAGAAGAAGAAGCGAAGTTGGTGACTAGCGGAATGTGCCTACACGCTCCATCGCTAGAGGAGGGATAGGAGAGAAAACAAGTCACAGGAAGTTATAGAAAAATGAGAGGCAATGAGTGACTCATCTTGAGGGATTTTTTTATTATTAGGAGGAGTTTGGGGGAAGTTTTGTAATCAAATCAGATTTGAGGTAGAAGATGGCTCAAATATTAGATTCTGGTATGATCTTTGGTGTGGGGATCTTGCCTTTAAGGATGCATTTCCAATTTTATTTGGTATTGCATGCGCAAAGGATGCTTCTGTTGCGGCTCATGTGGAATTTCTTTTTTTTTGATAAGTGAAGATGGATAAATCAAAAGCGCAGAGGGGCGCAACGCTAGTACACAGGAAGTATACAAGAGAGCGACTAAGAAGAAGAAAAAGAAGAAGTGAACATTAAAAGAAAATCAGGGAAGCTGATCACTAAGGGTGCTAGCCAGCCAACAGTCCAAGTGAAAAGAGTGTACTAGAAGAAGTGGATAAGGTCCTCAATGTTCCTAGACGAGTCCTTGAAACATCTAGCATTTCTCTCATTCCAAATGCATCACATGAGGCAAAAAGGAACCATCTTCCATACAACAGCACTACGAGATTTGCCACCCGCCCACCAAGTAGCATACAATTCCTTGACGTTACCAGGCATAACCCAACACAAGCCAAACCGAGTGAAGATGGCATTCCACAAGATATGCGCAACCCCACAATGAAGAAAGAGATGATCAACTGACTCCCCATCCGATTCACTAATGCAACAACGGTTTATCACAACAATACCTCTCTTCCGAACATTATTCAAGGTTAGAGTCTTTCCAAGCGCGGCCGTCCAAGCAAAAAAAGCCACTCTCGAAGGAACCTTAGTGCGCCAAATACTTTTCTAAGGGAAAGGGATGAGATCTTTAGAGGCAAGGATCCTGTAAAAAGATCTTACCTCGAATTTTCTTTTACGTGAAGAGATCCACCACATCCTATCCTCCCCTTCCCCATGCATCGTATGCGAGTACAAGAGCGTGTAAAAAGAGGCAAAGACCTCCACTTCCCAATCATGAACCCTACGAATGAAGGTAACATTCCACTGCACAGAACCATTTAGACACTCCCTGTTATCTGCAATAGACGCATCCTTATTGGTGGCGATATGGAAAAATCCAGGAAAAGCATCCTTGAGAGACATGTCACCACACCAGATATCATCCCAAAACCTGATATTGGACCCAAGACCAGGGTCAAATCTATTGTGGCATTGGAACAACCTCCACCCCCTACAAATGTGCTTCCATAACCCTACCCCATGCGATCCACTGGGTTCCCTAGAACACCAACCACCCTAAACCGCACCATACTTTGCCACCAGGATCTTTCTCCACCAAGCCTCTTTCTCATGAGCAAATCTCCAGAACCATTTCCCCAACAAAGCTTAATTCATCAAACACAAACTCTGGATTGCTAAACCTCCCTCAGAGATCGGAGAACAGACCTTGTTCCAACTGACCAGATGAAACTTGAACTCTTCATTAATCCCACCCTATAAGAACTCTTCATGTGGAATTTCTAAGAGGTGCCTTTCAATGGAATGTGAGCCTCGCTAGAGTGACTCATGATTGAGAGGTGGATGCTTTTGCTTTGATCTTCCGGACGTTGTATCTAGCGAGAATGAGACAGGAAGGGGAAGACAAGTTGTGGTGGGTCCCTTTCAAAAAAGGGTTATTTGGCGTTAAATCCTTCTTGGGTTGTCATGATGGGTTACATTTCCCTTGGAAGAGTGTTTGGCGGATTAATGTTCCATTGAGGGTGGCCTTTTTTATGTGGTTGGTGGCCCTAGGAAAGATCTTTACTATGGATAATCTCTGGAAACGACACACCATTGTAGTTGATAGGTGTTGTATGCACAAAAGGAATGAGGAGTCTGTAGACCATCTCCTTCTTCATTTTGAGGTTGTTTGTGCCATTTGGAATGTTTTTCTCAGTTGATTTGGGTTGTCTTGGGATTTGTATACTTGTTGGTGGACTTCCAGTGGCACTCAGTGTGTTGCTGTGTAGAAAATAGTGCCTTCGTGTCTTTTTTACTGTCTTTGGAGGGAAATGAATTGTAGAAGTTTTGAGTAGGGCCTTTCTTTGTATACTTCTTGTGTAATAGGGTTGTGCCCCTCTGCGCTTTTTAATGAATCACTTATTTATCAAAAAAAAAAAAAAAAGTTTTGAGGATCGTATGAGTACTTTGATGGAAATTAAGTCTTTATTTTTCTGCTTATGTTTCTTCTTTGGTGATTTTCTTGTTCTTTTTGCGCCTGCTAGTTAGGTTGTATATTTCTTGTGTTAGTGTATATGGGGTGCATTACACTTTTAATGATATCTTGATTACTTATTAAAAAAAAAAAAAAAAGTTAAAAAGTTTTTAATCTTGATTCTTTCATCAAAGTTCAAAATCAAATCATGCCTCCTCTCTCTCTTTTTCTCCCCAAATATACCTATTTAACTTTCTTTACGGGTAGAATAATTAATTTAAAAACGTTGTTTTCTCAACTCTTATGTGGCAACCTTTCCTTTTGTATGAATTTTTTCAATCTTTTGTAGTTTGGTCTGGGACTTCTAAGGCAATTGTTTCTCATTGCGCTCATTGTTTGTGTTCTTCTTATTTGATGGGACTGTTATCTTTTTATTTTTTATTTTTTTATTTTTTGTGTTTATGAAAAGTGTTACCAGTACATTGTTTTCATGAGTTTTTTTTATTTGTTTTTGTTTTGTTTTTATTTTTTTATTTTATGGACAAGCTGCAAGGAGAACTTATCCTTAATCATTAGAAGTTGTGATTAAGTGATGTAGAACCGATTTGGAAGCTTGCTCACAATCGACTCTGTGTTAGATAAGTTTGGATATAAAAAAGAGAGCAACTGGGTTTCACTTTTTTTTTTTTTTTTTTTTAATTTTTGTTTTTTTTTTAAGTTAAGTTAGGAAAATTGAGGGCTATTTGTTGAAGAGAACAAAATTCTGGTAGCAACAATATAGGGATTATCAGACTATTAATTAAGTAATTAAATTCATTAGTTGCTATATCTTAAGCTCTGCTAAAGTGGTATTTTATCATAGTATTGGAACAAGTGATCCTAAGTTCAAACTTTGTTTCTACTCTAGCCAGGCAAGATAGGATTCGAACTTTCCTAGTATGTTGGACCTCACTTGTTGAGTTGGTGTTTGGGTCTATACGCGATGGGTAATGTTAGAATGATGTATAAATGATTAAATTCATCATTTCTATTAGCTTAAGTTTTTAGACAAATGCACAGTGCTTTAAGGTATGGTGGTCATCAAGTGACTAAAGGAAAGGGAAACTTCAGTTTTTAAGGGTCTTAAAGGATATCGGAGAAATATGGTTTTGGGTTGTAAAGATGGAAGGAAAGAGAGGCTTAAAGGCTGTTCTTTGGCTGTGTAACAGTATCCCATGAATGGGGATAATGCAGAAAAAGGAGGGAGAACATGCTTGACAATCTTGCCTTAACACTCAAACTCTGATTTCTTTGAGTAAATTGAAGCGTATTTATAAAGACTCTTCAGTTTTATTTATCTTACTAGGGCTAGGACTTGGACTCCTCAATACGTAAAATACTTAATAAACACATAACTACTTAACATTCAAGCAAAACAATCCTAATATCAATGGAAAACTCTAGGATAGGCATAATTAAGAAAATACCCTAAAAGTACTGGCACAAGATTTGTGGGAATTTATGGTTCTGCCACACTATTAAAAAGCACCAAAAAAGAGCTACTTATGACTACTAAACCATTGAGCCAAATTAAAAACTGTTTCAACTGTTGACTACTTATGATTAGACTTTAAAACTATTTTATTATCTTAATTTGATGTTGCATGTGTTTCCACTAAACTCGAGTTTGTATAAATTGGAAAGTAGCACACGAAACAGCAACAAAGCCATCTTCAATGACTGCATCAATTAGTTTTTGTTGACTATTTTGTTTTTTTGAATTTTTTAAGATACCGAATTGCAAATTGGAGTGAGTTATAGAACAAGAATTTGCCTTTTAATTTTTTTACAACTGAAAAGCACACAGATAAGATGGAGTGGTCCTGAGAACCAGAGAGGGATCTAGAAACATAAACTCTTCACACATACTACCTTTAGTTTTGGTTGATTGAAGCTGATGAGAAAAAGAAAAGTTTCCTTTTCTATTGAGTTTCCTTGTATAGAGTACTAATTTCAATTTTAGGAAATATCTGTTCAGTTTCATAATACAGAGAACTTGTTTGTCTCTGTGTGTATGTAGGAAATGTTATAGTGATTTCGTGTCATTGCTTCAATTATTTTAGTGGTTTTCATAAATTGCAGTTATTTGAAAAGGGGAGTTAATGATCGCGGAAGGGTTGCAAATGATGTTGAGACAGAGCAGATTGTCATTGATGAGGAAACTGGGTCATGCAAGGGAAGGATGAGTTCTGTTGTGCAGATGCGTGGTTCGATTCCTCTTTTCTGGTCACAAGAAGCTTCAAGATTTAGTCCTAAACCAGATATAATATGTAAGAGTATCTATTTTATGAATTTAATTTGCTTTGTTGCTGATCTTTTGTTGAGTTTTATGGGTGTTATACTTTTAGCTTCATGTACATAGAATGAATGTTGTCTTTTTGACTTCAGTACAGAGATATGACCCCACATATGAGGCAACAAGATTACATTTTGAAGACCTGGCACGGAGATATGGCAATCCAATTATAGTGCTTAATTTAATTAAGGTCATCTTCAAATTCATTTTCATGGCTGCCATTAGAAAAACTATAGTTTCCGATTACATGATATTGGATTCTTCTTGTGTGGGGCTTTGTTAGTAGTACTGAATTATTTTCACATTGGGCCAAGAAAAAGAGGGGTGAAAAAAAGAATTTAAATTGGGATCTTGCTTCCATTTATCTGATGTTAGATTTAATGCCTTGTGCGATCTGCTACTTCTTTTTCTCCCTGTAAAGTTTCTTGTATCAATTTCTTTATAGAAACTTCAAGAATTGGCACACTCCTTATCACTTTCTTTCCAACATGCTATTGTTGCATGTTTGCATCACTGTAGAGTTAATGTTTGGGATTAAAATGACATTTGTTGATGTGGACGTAATGTACAATTACGATGACGTTTTTGGGAGCTCAAGGGTCATTATTCGTATGTTTTTGATTATCTGTGTGGGTCTCTCTCTCTCTCTGGGAAGTGGCTATCGCCAATATTTAGGAATAATGAAAACTTTCTCCAGATTTAATTGTAATATCTAACAAATTTATGAATTTATCTTCTGCTTTTTAATGCCCATATATACAAACATTGATATATATGCTTTCAGCGTTTTATTTTTGAATCACTCGCTATTTAGTTTGAGTTTCACTTCTAATATTCTTGGAACTAACTTAAATGTTCAAATGCAGACTGTTGAAAAAAGGCCAAGAGAAATGATGCTTAGGCGTGAGTTCGCAAATGCGGTTGGGTATCTCAACCAGATTCTTTCAGAAGAAAACCATCTTAAATTTATTCATTGGGACTTTCACAAGTTTGCAAAGAGGTAAGTAGGTTGCTTCTTCTTTTTCTTCCCTCTTTGTCTTGCTCCCTCTCTTTCATTTTATTTTATTTTTGTATGATTTTTTATGTTGAGCTAATCATTCTGTAATTCTGCTGTTTCCAAAGCAAGTCTGCCAATGTTTTGGCAGTTTTAGGTGCTGTGGCAAGTGAGGCACTTGATTTGACTGGTTTTTACTATAGTGGTAAACCTACCATTGCTAAGAGGAGGGGCAAAAACATTAGTCGGACAAGCACAGGAAGGTCTGTATTTTTTACTAAACTTATTGACCTATATCCACTCAAGAATTTAAGGTGTTCTTATGATAGCAAAAGTCTGTCCGACCTTCTGTCTTAGTTTTTGGTTACAAAGTAGAATTGGATAGATTAAAAAAATTGAAATTACCATGTTATTTTGCTTTTTGAGGAACATTTGTGCAAATGATCAAGTCTTAGGATTTAAGATTTTAAAACATAAAAAATATGATAAAGCTAGACTCTTGAAGTGGAGTTTCTCTTGTTTAGGGTGCCAAAATTACCTTCGTGATTCATTTAGAATGAGGTTTGGCATATCATATTTGCTCCACTTTCAATGATGTCTTATATAATATATAAGTTTGGGAAAAATGTAAAATCAGTCTTTGTGGTTACACTGATTTACCATAAGCTCTTTGTGGTATGCAAAAACAACAAATAGATTTACACACCCAATTTCCGTCTAATTTTTTTACGTAAACTGTTTAATGCTACATCAACACCAATCAGATTATGACGTGTCACCCATAATATATATATAAAAAAAAAATAATAATAATAATAATAAAAGAAAAAAAAATTGTCAATATATAAAAACTATAAATAAAAAAATTAATTAAAAAAAAATGGAATAAGGGTGGTGGCTCGGCCATCCCCCTTTTTATTTTTTTAACACTTTAACCCCCAAGGCATTTTTGGGAGTATAGGTGCTAAAAAGTCACGTGTGACGCACATGACTTCTATTCCGTCCAAAAAGACAAAAAAGTTGACAAAGGTGTCAACTTGTCACTGTTTAATAGTTTGTGCGGTCAAATATCACTTTTTAAACATTTGAGGCCAAAACACAAAAGTGAGCATACTTCAGGAGGGTAAAGTATATTTTCTCCTATTAAAATTGACATTAAGTTCTTCACTGAACTCCCAACATCATCTATAATGAAATCTATTATGTTATGTGCCCACACAAATTATTGAGAACTTTGAAAACATTGATGATGGTAATATCAGGTGTTAGAGTATCTTACTTCATGGTGTTGAAGGCATTCCAAGAAATTTCTGTAGACTGAATGCATTATTACTGACAATGAAAAAAGACTGAACGATTATTGTGCAACAAAAATGATAGATAAGGCTCCGTTTGTTTCGACGTAAAATATTTTCTATTGGAAAATATTTTTAACCAAATTTCACTGAAAGCATTTTTCGGTGTTTGGCTTGTACGGAAAATGGTTGGCAACCTCCAACAGTGGAAAATGGCTGGTGACCTCCAACAGCGGTTTTTTGTGAACTCCAGTGGTGGCAACTGGCAGTGGTTCCAACGACCTCTAGTAGCGGTTTCCGGTGAACTCCGGCAGGTGGTGGCAGATTCCAGCAAACTCTGGTGGCAGCAGAGAATGAACCACAAGAGACTGCGTGTAAGAAGAAGATCAAACTTGGAAAATGGTTTACGGTTTTAAAAAAGAAAAACCATTTTACAAAAATTAAAGAAGGTTTTTTTGGTCAACCGAAAATATTTTCAGTTTGACTATGATTTTTTAGTCGTATCAAACACCAGAAAATAAGGAAAACATTTTCTAAAAAAGATTTTACGTTGAAACAAATAGAGCCTAACCACCATTGAATTTGTTAGTGTTATTGATCATATGATGTTTTTTTCTTCTTTTGTAACAAGTTCTGTGACAGCAATTTATTGACCGTTTATAAATTCATGAATATGTGAATGTGATTTTAGTTGAGTGACCCTTCTTAATACAAGGGTATTTTGGTATTTCCATCATTCTAAATACATAGCCTCGTGAAATCTCACATTCATGGCACCTAGTGGTACTTTTTCAACACTGGGGCTTAACATTGAAGATTTCTTTTGAAATAATAAATTTGATGATGCTCTATTGTTAAATTATTTTTGTTTAGGCTTCAGGTGTTCTCTATATAGCTCATTTTCATTTCTTACAGGGATGCTTCAATTAGAGATCTGACAGCTAATTCAGGGGATCTTGCTAGGATTGGAAGCAGTAATGAAAATCTAAATTCTTTAGTTAATCGTGACAGAGAGATTGATTTTAGTCAACAAAATGGAAAAGATAATTCTGGCGGTGAAGGGCCACGATTTCAAAGTGGAGTTCTGCGCACTAACTGCATTGACTGCTTGGATCGCACAAACGTTGCCCAGTATGCCTATGGCCTTGCAGCTTTGGGCCGCCAGCTCCATGCAATGGGTTTAACGGATGTGCCTAAAGTGGACCCTGATAGTACCATGGCTGCATCTCTAATGGATATGTATCAGAGCATGGGGGATGCTCTTGCCCAGCAGTATGGTGGGTCTGAAGCTCACAACACAGTAAGTTATATCCTACATTATCATAGTTTGTATGATTTTTGTCTATCACTATATGCCATTAATTTGTGCATCTGTTTGTTCATTTTTGTTAACTAACTTGATATTACTTCATCTGCTTTGGTTTTGACTTTGTGAATCACTGCTTTATTATGAGCATCAGGTGTTTACAGAGAGGCAAGGAAAGTGGAAAGCTACCACTCAATCTAGAGAGTTTTTGAAGTCTATCAAGCGCTACTACAGCAATACTTACACTGATGGTGAAAAGCAGGATGCTATAAATTTGTACTTAATTCTCCCTGTTATACTTTCTTTCTTATTTTTTTGGAATACTATTTTTCCCTTTTTTTCCGACTAATGAGATTTCTGAAGTTTTGAATTGTCATTCTGTAGCTACTAGCTTTGCTTATAATAACCCAGTATCTTTGGAAAGCTGGGTTGCTTTAGTTTTGCTGACACTGGCATTTTTAAATTCCTAGTTTATCTAACATTCTTTTGTTTTTTTGACCCAAAAAAAGATTGTTTTGTTTCATATTTTGTTCCCCTTTTTTTTTTTTTTTGGTTCTTTAACATCATCTTCTCAAATTATCATCGTTTGGTGTGCTTGCCAGATTTTTGGGTTACTTCCAACCAAGAGAAGGGAAACCTGCTATTTGGGAGCTAGATTCGGATTACTATCTCCATGTATCTGGGATTGGAGATGACCTTTTCCTATTTCACTGGTAAATATCCATGTTCTCCCTCTACAAGCTGCTGCATACACGCATTTACACCCACGTGTACACTTGTATGCCTGTGCACATGCAAACATCGTACATCCAATTTTTTTTTCTTTTTCTGGGTTCATTCTCCATAGATGTTAAGGTTCTTATTTATGTGTTCCTCCTCCAGTCTTTTTTATTTTTATTTTATTTTTTTACTTTTTCTTTGATGAATATTTTTTTTGATTTTGCAGTCCACAATCTGATGCCAAGCCTCTTGCGGGAGTTGGAGTTACTCTTGCCCCTATTCCGGCTTGGAGGGAAGACTTCTCAAGGATGAAGTTGACAGCATTTGATAAATTGATAGAGAGAACATCTAGTGTAATAAAGGATGTAAGACTCTATGGTGAACCGTATCAAAGACATGGTGCTGGTATAGGAAATTCCAGTGTGGCACCTGATGCAGCGTAATTATTTCCTTGGCTTTAGCAGCTCTCTTTTGATGATTTATATCCTATGTTTACCTTCTATGATTGTTCACCTTCAACTCTTAAATTGTTTGCTTGCATGCCAAGTACTTGCACATTCATCTCTCTTTCTCTCTCTCTCAGGCTTCTCATTTACTGCTGATGTTTCTGTTCTGTACTTCTGCTGCCATATATCTACAATACTCAAATACTTGCAACTGTTTCCTGATTTTTTGTTATATTAGAAATATTTGTAGTTTGTCTGAGTATCATAGTTGTTGATTGAGCTTCGATTATGCTTCATTAGTTAAATCAAATTTCTTGCTTATCACGCAGTCTATTATTTTTCCAAGTCAGTTGTTTGGATGCAATTTGTGCTGTTTCATGTCATTGACCCGTTTGTTTTACCCAAGAAAGTCATGCACTTGTCTCCTTTCATTTTTCCTTGGTTAAATTTTTTTGCCACCTCCATATTATTGACTATGCTACTTTTTTTTAAAATGCTTGTTTGAATTTAATGTTACATGGACAAGTGGAAAGATCTTCCTTTTCTTTATACCTTTCAGCTTCCAGTTTTGTTTAAACTAATTAAAGTTCATTACACGCAATTATTATCTCATTTTATTACAGTAAAGAACATGTAATTACACAGGATTGTGCCAGTATTGATGTATGTTCTCTCGGTTCTCACTCCCGCTCTGTCACTCTCTGAGTTTCGAAAAGTTGAAATAATTGGCTGTTTTTTTTCACCCCCTTTAAATGTTTTCACATCACAATGGGTTGTGCGGTGTTAATGGTGCGGAAAGAGAGTCTGTATCCTCAGTAACGTAGGTGTCTTCACTGAATCTTAGTAAATTTTGTTCAGTGAAATACAGCTCAAAAGCCCAAATTGGCTTTTTGGCCAGAGGAAGTATGAAGAAAATGGCTCTGCTCCCAAAGTAACTTCACAGGAAATTGCAATTGGAGGATCTCAGGATGACAGAAGAGTTGATAGTTTTTGTGACCTAAATTGGCTTTCTTCTGCTAGCGATATCAATGAAGAGGATATCTTTCAGAGGTATATCTCTAGAAATGCATTTTCTCTTTTTTCATAGAAAATGCATTTTCTTGTTCTATGAGTGCAAGTTTTTTTTTTTTTTTTTTTTTTTGCTTTGTTTTGTTTTTAAGTTTTTAATTTTCCCAAATTGTTTTAGAAGTCTGCAACTTTTGGTTGCTACATCGGAGACCTTGTTTTCCTGCAAATCCCCTATAATTAATGGTATACTATGGCAGGCTTCACTTGGAGCTGTTGAGCAAATGAACACATTGTAATTCAGTTTCTTCTTTTTGTGTTTAGGATTGTCTAAGTTCAATCTATCTTCACAAAATATAGTGAATTATCTACTGTTTTATGCTAAAGGTGTTCAATAATCAAAAAATTGTCCCAAAAGCTTAGGAATGGGTAAATTTAACAATTTAATTAATATTCTAGCACTCTTGCACATATGTGAACTCAAACTAAGTTTCAACAAGTGAGGCTCAACATGTAAAATATTTAACTGAAATTGAGGGTAAACTTTGGAGTTAAGGTTAGAACTCAGAATTTTTATTCTAATACCATGTTAAATCACCAATTGTCCTAACAAATGAGACTACAAAATTAGGGAAACTATATCTCATATTCTATTACATTTTTTGCATTCATATCATTAAAAGATACAGTGTAGTCATTCATTTATTTATTTTGGTTTCAATGTTTGATAATCCTGATCTATGTAATAATTAATTAAGAAGTTCCTTAAAACATTCCTAGTACTTGTAAGCTCACTTTGATTCCTGATTTTGTAAGACACAGCCAGAGGCATGTTCAATTTGCACACTTGTGTTAAAGGAAACTAAGAAGGGCGTGCATGATATTAACCTGCGTGGGATTGAACCTATAATCTCACCCTCCATTCCTTATTTATGTGGAGAGGAGATGCCATTTGGTCCAAGGGTCATTGCCATGCTATACTATTTTTGTAAGGACAATACTAAAATGATGTTATCATTTAGAAATTTGACCAACTTGACCTGAACCGAAACAAAACAAGGTTTAAGCATGTTGAGACTACGGCAGAACTGGATAGAGTTGGATTTGGTTAAGCTTTTCAGTAAATTTAGCTTAAAATGACAAAATTTAGCTTATATAATTTTGAAATAGAAGATGCATTTTAAAATGACAAAATTTATTTCAAAATTGATTTATTATTTTTTCTTTGCCAGTGTTTTTCTGTCAGTTTGTTAAAAAGGAGTTGTTATTCATCTGCATTTTGTCAAGTTCATGGTTAATGCATTTGTTTGTGTTCTTGATTTCAAGGTACCTTGCAGTGACGTCAGTTGATGAAGCCAACGGTTGGTATGGTGGTACACTGCTTGGTGATCAAGATGAAAACAGTCAGATTTATAAGCATTATGCCGCGTTATGTCAGGTAATAATATTTAGGCCTTTCCGGCAATTTTATCTTTTGGTCACGTATCTCTTATAATATTCAAGCCAATTTACTTTTAACAAAATGGAGGTGCTCTAATTCATTCTACAAACAGTGATGATATGAATTTTTATATTATCTCCGACTGTATCATAGAGAAACAGAATTTCAAACATTTTTCATGCGTGTCAAGTTCTCAATTTTTTATTGGTTATTTCTTTTTTAAATTACTGTTGAAAGAATAAAAGCCAAAAGGCAAGCAATTTAGCATTATCTTTTTTACAAAATGTTGAGAAGATGGCACCTGTAGTTTGCAAAAATCTTGGAGTGTGTTTTCCGAGATGTAATTTTAGACAGTTGTAAGCACAAGTTGAAAGTCATGCGGCTGCCTCCTGATCCTTCTAGTTTTACAGGGCTTTATAAATGGTTGGCTGGTATTTACTTCAAAGTTCAATTTTTACTAGTGTTAACTTTGCAGAGGGCTGTCAGTCAGAGTTGGCATGTCAGGTTTGTGTTGACCGGTTTGAACCGCCAACTTGTTAATGGTTAATTTGACACGACCCATTTAATTAAACATGGCAGGTCCCTCAATTCTGACACGGTACGATTTGTTTAATAAATGGGTCGTATTTGTTTGATAAAACAGGTTGTATTGGGTTGACTCAAACAAGACCCATTTGACTTGTTATTTGAAAACTAAATCAAGTAAATGAATAACCTGTTCCATCCGCCAACTTCTTAGGGTTTTTTTTTTTTTTTTTTTTTTTAGAAAAAAAATAAATAAATAAATAAATTTGATTTTATAATTATATGGGTCAAACAAGTCACTTATGGGTTAAGCGGGCTGATCCAAGATTGACCAATTTATTAAACTTTAATCCACTAATTTCGTGTTAAGTTCGTATGTCGTGTAAAAAATTATTAGCTTTTTACTTAAGTTGATATCTTCCTACCTAAAAGCATCTACTAGTGAACAAGATGCTTATGCCATATACTGGAGGCATGTTGGCTACCTAAATATCAAATTTGAGGTGCCTAATAAGAATAAATGCTATTCTTCACACTCATTTATCACACCGGTTGACGTGACATGTTTTAAATGGCTTTTCATGTCAGTCACTTAAAAAAAAAAAAAAAAACCCACTTAAAACACGTCACATCAGCCAGTAGAGAATATGGAGATTCGATTCAATTCAATTCAATCTCATATTTGTCCATGTTGTGAGTACATTTCATCTAATTGGCATAATTTTCTTATACATTTTTAAACCTGCAGGGTCCTGCGATGGAACCTTTCGAAAATGATGCTGAGAGGGAGAAGCACTATGCTGATGCTCTATGCATGGGCACGGTTGAGATTGTAGATGGTGCCGTTGAAGCAGAGATGACAGCAGCTCTCAAGGAGTACGATCAAATTGGTGCTGATCTTGGAATCATCCCTTCTTCATGTAAATCCTTTACCCAAGATCCGAGCTGGTTGACAAGATGGATAGTTGGGGAAGAGAAGGTGCAGAGAATCTGAAAAGAACCATCCAGTGTACATATATTTTTATTAATGTTCTTAATTCACTTGTGTTGAATTAGTGAATATGTTTGTCAGTTGTAAGAAAATGATACTCGTATTTGATTATATGACTGCATGGAAACATGTTGATGTTTTCTTATTCATGTGAGATGAGAAAATATAATTTCTTTGTATTGTGTAATTGTATTTTCATGTTATTTTTATTATTATTATTATTATTTTATTTTTATTTTTTTGTGAGTGTTATTTTTATTATTTAGTTGTGAGAAAAATAGACGGACGTCTTAGATTTACATCTTAGTAAACTAGGATGTTTAGTTATTAGAAACTTGAGGTTCAAAGTCGAAATATTAGCATATATATTTTCCTTTTATTTTATTGGACTTAGTAGACAAGTAATATTTGTATACTCTAGATCTGATTTGCCTTTTACACAGGAGTAATACTATAAACTCAACTCTTATACAACTTTTGTATATGTGGGTTGATGTGGAGTGTTCATAAACTATTAGATTAACCTTTAAAAGGCTCATAAATTAACACTTAATATCAACTCAGTTGTACGAGAGTTAAGTTTTTAGATTTACTCATTAATTATAGAGAAGATTGCCATTAAAACATGTAGAATTTCATTTTATTTCACTAACTTTGTCATCTATTAATGGCATCACTTTAGTCTTTAAGGAATAGTTTAATCGGTTGTGAATCACGCTTCATGAATTAGTGGTCAATAGTTCGAATCTACTTATTTCTTTTCATCTCCTTGTGTGTACATGTCAAAAAAAAAATGGTATCACTTTGGAGATGAAATGAAAAATCCTCTAAACATTAACGATAACAAGTTATATTTTATTAGTGCTTTTAATTACTAGGTTAAAGCTTTTTGTTTGAAATGAAAAAAAAAAAAAAAATGATGTGGCACACCCTTATTTTTTTCCTGCACTAAACATAAAAAAGAAAGAGGAGTGCTACACATTTTAAATTTTCTTTTCAAAAATTAATTTCCAAATGATGTGTCACAATTTCATGAGTTGGTGACACATCATTTGGGAACAACTTTTAGGAATGAAGTCTTGGGATGTCTAGCATTTCCCAAAAAGAAAAGAGTAATGTTATTCTCCATACTTATTTATCATATTCATTTTCACACATTGGGTGATGTGGCGCGTTTTAAGTTACTAGTATGGAAAGCCATTTAAAATACATATGTTAACTGATATGAAAAATAGCATTACTCAAAAGAAAAATATTAATATTAAGGGGAGGTATATTTCTTAAGGTCTAAATTATTTTAACATTTTGGTCATGTACATAATTATTTTAAATAAAAAAATATTTTACCTTCAATAATTCTTACAAAAGAGTTGGTTGCTCTTTTACATAAGAATGAAAGATTATTAAAAAAATATATATATATATTAAAAAAAAAAAAATCTCTATTCTAAATAATGCTACTTTACTCTTGATTAAAGCAAAGTTTTTAAATTGATGCCTCTGCTCGTCCTTACTTTAATTTTGAATAAAATAATTTTTTTTATTGTCGTTAGCCGGTGAATTCTTTGTTTCTTACAAAGTGCTTCCCCAAATTTTTCACATGCCTAATCTCATTATTCTGTTTGATTGATAACGTTCGGTTTCAAATTTGATTAAAACGAATCGGATTTGGATCGAATTCCAACTTTGACAGACCGGATTGAGGCCCGGACCGACCAAGCCCAAGTCCATATGAATGCATATAAAGCCTAAACAATAAGCAGGAGAATAGGCTTCTGCGTTTCTCTCTCTCTCTCTCTCTCTTTCTCTCTCCCATGGAAGACATAGAAGATTTGGTAGTGGGAACTGGTGCTCCTCCTGGGTTTCGACTGCCATTGACTGCTGTTGGAGTAAACCTCAAGAAGAAGAAGAGCAATAAGCTCTCTCAAACCTCTCCCTCTCCAAAAATCCCTGGCACTCAGGTCTCTCTCTCTCTCTCTCGCCTTCTCCTTATGTTCTGTTTTCCTATAACTTTCTTTCTATTTATTTTATTGTTTTCTTACTGTTATTTTTGCAGACAATATATATTAAGACCTTTGGGTGCTCACACAACCAGGCAAGTTTTGTTTTTTTCTTTTTGCTTTGGTTTCTATCTAAATGAAGATATCGATTTACTTTATCAGATGCTTTCTTCCAGTGCATCTTTTAGAGCAACCATTTGCCTGATTCTATAATCTAATTACATCATATAGGACCTTCATGTTGGAGAGATTGCTGTTTCAGATAATTTTGTGTTCACAAGTTTTGAATTTGAGAGGTTGATAGGGAATTGTTTGGGTGGTTGAGAATCAGGAAAAGGATTTTAATTCAATATAAAGGAGCTCGATGCTAATTACTAAGGAAAGTTTTGGCTTCGTTATGAGTTGCAAAATGAAAAACAGAGCATGATCTGGGAAATGGGTTATTTTAACTCTAAAGAAGTTAATGGAATCTGATGGCTTTAGGTGATTTTAAAAAAATGTGGGAAAGGAAGAGAGAAATGCTAAAAATTTGTTCTCTTCTAAACAAATTTGCATTTCTTTTTTCTTTTTATAAGTAATTCAATATTATAAGTGCAAAGGGGCACAACTCTCGTACACTGGAAGTATACAAGAGAACCTCCTAATCGGTGGAAAAAGATGAACAAAGGTTCAAAGAATTTGCAAAACTAGAAACAAGCAAGCTATGATATGCCGATATCCAAGTATATAAAGTGTTGAACATGATCCTCCACAGTGCTAGCATCGAAGTTGCTACATCTTCAAAGCTCCGAGCATTCCGTTCTCTTCATAGGCACCACATTATACATAATGGAGCCAACCTCCATACTTCCATAATACTACCACGCCCTACTTGACCACTCGAACTTACCACAAAATCGCTCATCCGTTTAGGTATAACCCAATCAACACCAAACAGATTAAGAATAGAGCCCAATAACTCCAAATGGATGAAAAAAAATGTAGGAGAATATTTGGTGCAAATATTGTCACAATTTGAGTATCAGAAAAGATAATTAACATAATTCTTTTCTCGTGGTAACTTGCAAAGCTAATTGTAGACAAAGTGCCATCCATACTGTGAAGAAGATATAAAATATTAGAAATTCAGTGGATCAGTAATCTTGACTTATTCTGAAACATTCTTCGCAGAAACCACCCCATGTTCCAATACTGCAGTGTGTATAGAATCTTGTAAGCTATCAGGTGACTTGGAGAATTAGTTTAGAACCCTTTGGATGGGTATAGGAAGTTTTAGAAACAGTTCTTGACTTGATTGTTGGTTTGTCTTCTACTAGTGAATGTTTTCAACATTCCATTACTTAATAGATGTTAGTGTGTAGTTGAAGGGGGTTTGATGGCCGTCATGGAAGAGTTTAATGTATATGGAGAACTTATGGATTTTGCCGATGGCTACATTTCTTTGTCGGGGGTTTGTGGAGGAAAAAGATATAGGGCCACAGTTAGTGGTTCAAAATCTATTTTGTCTCCAATCAAACTATAGTGTTTTTTTTAAAAAAAAATAAATAAATAAAAATCATGGGGACAAACTTTGGGTTTTGCAAATGAATGCATTTATGTTAAACTCAAAATTATGGTTGTCCTAGTTATATGTAGGATAGGTTTGGTGAAGGTATTTTGGGTAGTAAGTTTTAGGCTTCTATATCTTTCTTGATGGGGTTGCACCGACTGCTAATAATCATAGCGTTTTTTTTTTTTTGTTTTTTTGGGGATCTCAAGTAGTGTGTTATTAGAATATCTCATTTGGGTTTTTAGCAGTGTAAGAGGGGTTTCTCGTCTTTGCTCTTCTTCATGATTGTTGGTCAAGCTTTTTATACTCTCATTCTTTATTTATAAGTAATGCAAATTTATTAAAAGCCCAGAGAATCGTAACCTTAGTACAGAAGAAGTATACAAAATAACCCTAAAGTGTAGAAAAAGAATAATAAAACTTAGAAAAATTAGAAACAGACCAACTATTCCATGCTACTCTCCAAGTATAAAGGGATTGGAACATCTTCTTCAATTCTAACATCACAGCCTCACGATATTCAAAGCTTCTTGCATTCCGTTCTCTTCAAATACACCACAGTAAATACAATAGAGCCAACCTCCACATTTTTAGACTCATTTTTAAAGTTTACAATGTCATTTTGGAAAGTAGTTTGGGGTTTGCATCGAGGTGCCATTGATATCCCATCTTATTTCTTGCAGATTGGATGTTTTTGTGTATGAATTATTTTTTTATTTTAAATCAGATTTGGCTTCTTCTTTTTTTTTTTTCCTTGAGAGTTTCCATCAATTAGATTTACAATTCATGGTTTATATCTAGTAATAGTACTGAGGCGATCCAGGCCTGAATCTCTAATGACAGGTGTGACTTAAGAAAAACTTAGCTATCTTTGACTCCAGTTTGCTGTGTTCTTCCAGATTTTGTTGAACTTATTTGTTATCCAAACTTTTTATATGGTTGAGCTCCAGTAGTTAATTGATATCCTTTTTTACACACACACACACACATATATAGTTGTAGTTAGCTGAGGTTATGGAGAATGATGATTATATTGAGTTACAATTGAATCCTAAACAAGCTTTATCGAGGTAGATTTAGCAGATCTACCACTAGATCCTTTAATCTTCTATGAAATATATAATTGCAATTTTGTTGAATTGTTTATTTATTTCATTATCTATATATTTTTAAAAAATTTAATCATTTTTTTTTTAACTTTTATCTTTTAATCTTGCCCTTTGTGAACCAAAATCTCCACTATGAGTGTATGTATATATATATAAAGATATCCTCATGCAAATATATACACATGCACCAAGAGTAATGATATCTAATAAGATCAAAGCTGGTATCACCTGCATTTATTTCATTCATCAATGGTTCTTCAAGGAGTTCTTTTTCATTCTTATTAATCTATTCCATCCTTTTTTGCATTATTTCAGAGTGATAGTGAATACATGGCTGGTCAGCTGTCAGCATTTGGTTATTCGATCAGTGACAATCCTGAAAGTGCAGACCTGTGGCTGATAAATACGTGAGCATCATTTTCTTCCCCCTACATGCAGACATGCAACATATATACACACGTGTATATGCATTCCTGTTTTGTACTTGAATGCCAATCAAATACCATATGAAGCAAATGTTAATTAATGGTGTTATTTGAGAGAAAATGGATAATGGTTTCCACTAAAGTAGGAATATTTGTATGAATTGATTGTTTTCTGAGATTCTAGCATTAATCATCAACTTTAGTTGGAAATACCAAAATATTGATATGTACTGACTGATGCAGATGCACAGTTAAATCCCCAAGTCAGTCTGCCATGGATACTTTAATAGTGAAATGCAAAAGTGCAAAAAAGCCCCTAGTGGTCGCTGGGTGTGTGCCACAAGGAAGTCGAGACTTGAAAGAGCTAGAAGGGGTCAGTATAGTTGGAGTCCAGCAAATTGACCGTGTGGTTGAAGTTGTGGAAGAGACCCTTAAAGGTCATGAGGTGCGGCTTTTGAACCGCAAGACATTGCCAGCGCTTGACCTCCCAAAGGTGCAAATCATAGACCTTGGATCTGTTTCCGCAATTACCATGATTTGGCTTAGAGGGATGGAGTATTTAACTTAATTTTCAAAACAGGTGAGAAAGAACAAATTTGTTGAGATTCTTCCAATTAATGTTGGTTGTTTAGGTGCTTGCACTTATTGCAAGACAAAGCACGCTCGTGGTCATTTAGGTAGCTACACGACTGATAGCCTCGTAAGTATCATGACATAAGTATTTATCATTTACTTGAATTAGGTGGTTATTTTACCAGAATTTTAATGTTGCAGGTCGGCCGTGTAAAATCTGTAATAGCTGATGGAGTTAAGGAGATATAGTTGAGCAGTGAAGATACTGGAGCTTATGGTAAATAACTGTGATCTTTCTCTCATCATGTTTGTGTTACTGTGTTAAAGTACTTGCCGATGTGAAGTTCTGTTTCTGCAGATTCTTTTCATGAAGATAATATTGAAGTTCTTAGAAACACCTTTTTAATTATCTTAGATAAAGTAGTTTTTATGTTACCTAATCCTACCTGTTTAAGTGGAACAAAGGTTACCTAGCTTGAGTTGTAGTGCTCCAGGGCTGCAGAAGAATCTTTATTAGGTCTGAGGCAGACAAATGACTACCAAATTAAAAGAAAAATTAAGACATCACTTTACATTGTGTTGTTGAATAACAATGGTCTCCTGAAAATTTTCTAGGTCGTGACATTGGGGTCAATCTTCCAACTTTGTTAAATGCTATTGTTTCTGAGCTTCCTCCTGATGCAAGCACAATGCTTCGGATTGGGATGACAAACCCTCCTTTTATTCTTGAGCACTTGAAAGAGATAGCAGAGGTTTTGCGTCATCCATGTGTATACTCGTTTCTACATGTACCAGTTCAATCAGGGAGTGATGCTGTTTTGAGTGTAAGTTCTAACAGAAGTATCTTTCTTCAAGAAAATTGGCACAGTTTCTTCTTGTTGATTATGTTTCACCTTTTTTTTGTTTTTGTTTTTTTCTCCCTTTTTCCTTCAAAAAATTAATGTTATAAAGGTGAGGTTCGTCAACTATTGATGACTAGATTTCCAGTACATGTTGCTTTTTTATCCAAATGATTACTCACCACTCGTATTTTCTCAGGCGATGAATCGTGAATATACTGTGAGTGAGTTTAGGACTGTGGTTGATACCTTGACTGAGCTTGTTCCTGGGATGCAAATAGCAACTGATATCATATGTGGATTTCCTGGTTAGTATGTGACCATGGTTGCCATGTCATGGTCCTTTTATTTACATTTGCATGTTGATTTTTTTATTTTTTATTTTTTTTAATGTTTCTAACTTTCATGGTACTGCTGAAGTAGAATGAGTTGATTGTGTACTCCAAATCATAATTTTCTTATGCATTTAGGCTATATTTGTTTTGGCATAAAATGAAAAATGTTTTAGTTGAAAATATTTTTGGGAAAATTCACTGATTTTTCGTTGTTTGTTGTTATCTTGAAAATAGTATCAAAACTGTTTTTGATCGTTTGATTGGTATGAAAGATATTTTCCCAATACAACTAGGAACCACTCAAAATTGTTGGATAATGCCAAATGTCACAACTAACAATTCATTACAAAAAAAATAATAATAAAAATAAAAAATAAAAAATAAAAAATAAAAAGAAGCAGAAGAAGAAGAAGAGAGAAAAAGAAAAACACATCATAAACAGGGAAGGGGGCCTGCGACGGGGAATATATATATATATATATATTCTTGTGGGGGGAGGCAGTTGGGTTCCTCTGAGGGGAAGACAACTTCCGAAAACGGTTGTCTCTTGAGAGGTGTAAGCCATTTTCTCTCTTATAGCAGCAAATTTGCTGTTGATCAAATCATTTTTTGTTAATAAGTATTTTCCGTCCATACGAAACATTATAAAATGGGGAAAATGTTATCTAGAAAACATTTTATGCCAAAACAAACACAACCTTACTGTAAGAACATTTTGATAATGATGGCATTATATGCCATTGAGGAAGCAACTAGCCAATTTATTGATCAAGCTGGAACTCCTTGAACGACAACAACTGATATACTGGGATATCCGTACTTGTCAGAGAAATATGAAAGTATTGTCATTGTGGGAATTCCTTATAATGATTATACATGATATTATTTAGAATATGGATTTTGGGAAACTTTTTAGGATTTAATGATGCTTTACTCATCAATGAACATTGTAGGGTTTACTTAGATTGTGCTTAAGGAACTAGTACTCATTTGTTGGGCTTCTTTCAGGTGAAACGGATGAGGACTTTGCGCAAACAATTAGCCTTATTAAGGAGTACAAGTTGCCTCAAGTTCATATATCTCAGTTTTATCCTCGACCAGGTATGCTGTTCATGACATTGTACATAACTTTTATTGTTTAAAGCAGAATAATAAAATCTGGTATTGTATTTGTAACTAAGACTTTCATGATTACAAAACTTATAGATAATATGTACTTACTTTGTTCATGTGGGAGTGAGGCGATGCGTTGCCTGACAACCTGATGTCATAGGCATTTTACAGCCTTTTTATTACTATTATTATTATTATTATTATTATTCAATTAACCACTTGTTTGAATGTGAAGATTAGAACTCTGATTCTTAAAGTAGTTAGCAATTTAGAGATATTTTGTAACCATTTTCTGTATTTTATCTTCATTCTAAATATAGGGACACCTGCTGCAAGGATGAAAAAAGTCCCAAGTACTCTCGTGAAGAAACGAAGCCGTGAGTTGACCTCTGTTTTTGAAGCTTTCATGCCATATGATGGAATGGAGGGCAGAATAGAAAGAATATGGATAACTGAAATTGCAACCGATGGAATTCACTTGGTAAGATTGTGGACACGTGTTTAAATTTTTGGCGCTTCTGGATTCCATATGTGCATTTTGTACTGCTGTGGGGTTAGACTGGTTTCAGCTTACGTTTCTATTGGCACAAAACTTGATCATAGGTTTTGTGCGGAGGGGCATGTTAATCTTTGTTTTTGCTAGTGTTTTTGAAAACGCAATTTTGTCTTGAACTCAATTTGCACCAGCTTGCATGAAGAATAAAACAAATGTTGCAACTAAGGGTGGGCACTGACTCTGATGGAGTTGGAAATGCCCCTTTCAGCTTCCGCCTCCGCCTCCGCCTTTGCCGGAGCCGGAATAGTCAGAAAACCTCTGACATCACCTCCGACTGAGGTGATTTCCAAGCTGCCTCGAAAAAATTGAAGTCAGTCGGAATAGTTGGAGTTGGCCGGGGTCAAAGACAAAGATGACAACGATCTCTTCATTTTGGCCAGTGTCGTCTTCGTCAAAGAGGAAGGTTTTAGAGAGCTCGTTGCTCAAGAAGATTCAATAGAACTTAGAGAGGGAAAGAGATAGGACTCAAAACGGTGCAAGCGTAGCCAAGTAGGGTATTGAACGAGTATGACTTCTTCAAAATGATGCTGTTTTGGACTTTAATCAAAACAATGTCATTTTATAATTATTTAAAAAATAAAAGTTGGCTTAGGTCAGAAGAAGTCGGAAAATCTAAATGGTTCACGACGCCAATGCCGACTTTTGTCTGAAATTTGAAACCAAATTCTGATGTCCTCTTGCCTAGGAGAAACATTATTTGCAGCAATCTCATCCCCTCCCCAACAAAAGTAAAGCTGATGGGTGATTGATATGTTGCCTTCTATTGATCACCTTAACCAATTCAATTAAATTAGATTTGGGGAAAAAAAAAATGCAATGTAGTCATGATTCTCTTGCAATTTACTTTGATGAAAACAAAAAGGCCCTTGAAGCAGCGCTATATGCTTTTGACCTGGAGTGCATTTTCTACATCCATTATAATGTGTCAGTGTACTACCTGATATTTCTTTTTCTAACTGGATTTTCCTTCATTGCTAAGGTTGGACATACCAAGGGGTACGTGCAGGTGCTAGTGATTGCTCCAGAAAGTATGCTGGGAACTTCAGCTATTGTGAAGGTAACATCTGTGGGAAGGTGGTCAGTCTTTGGAGAAGTGATCGAGACCATCAACCCCATGAATGTTAAATCAGCTTCAAGAAAGGATATTTCTAGCCAGGATAAATGTTCTCCTTGCTCTGACCCTAATGAATGTGCATGTACTAGAGAGCCAGAAGCTTGTGCTTCGTGTGGACCAGAAAGCTGTGGAGCACAGACTACCTTAGAGGAAAGTGCTGCTTCAAGGAATCCCACGTTTCCGGAAGACCCACATAGCAGAAATCTGATCGGATGGTTGCTAAGGAAGCGGAAGAACCATGTGCCCAAAAGAGTGGAGGGTGAAATTGCGTCAGGATCCAAGAAAAAGCAAGAATGGGCCCGAGGAAGCATGGGTGAGTGGGGTGTTGTCGATAAGGCTCTTCTGGGTGGAATGCTTGCGAGTTTCTTTACAATCATGGCTTTACTGATTCATCTTGGAGTGAGGACTCTGTCATCCAACTAAAGAATGTAGATTGTATTTGTCCCTTTCTTTGGGAGCATCAAAGAAAGATTGCCAAAAAATTCTTTTCTTTCAATGATTTTTTTGGAAGTCAATTCTGTTATATGATTTTTACCATGGATAGTTCTGATGCGTGTAAGTTGATTAATCGTACCATACTCTTGAATGCTTTTCCTGTCGTCTCCTTGAGAACGGTTGAGATTTTGTTTGATTATGCACCTTGTAGCAACATATAGATTTATAAAATCTAATTTGGACCATGAAATTATCCTCTTTCACTTGAAATCTTCTTCGAACTACAGCAATTAATATTTGGTTGTAAAAGCTGCTCGAGACTGGGCGCCATAGATACAGTTCTAGAAGATGATATTGCTTACTAAGTAATAAGTAATTACACCAACTGATTACTCATTCGCTAAACAGAAAATAGAAATAGAGCCAAAAAGAATGATTGGTTCCATAGATTACATCGATGGATGCTAGAACGTTACATATCCAGGAAAGAGTAGAATTCTTGTGTTGGTGGGGGGTAGCAGGGAAAAGAGCAACATTGTTGCTTTTCCTATCCTGTCTTATGCTGCTGCTATGAATTTGGTGGGGTTTATTTACTGAACAATCTTCTTCTTTTTTGTGTTCCAAAAGCGAAAGGCATAACTAAATGAATGATAAACTGATAGTAACATCCATCTATCTCATAGTAGCATATCTGACTTGCTTGGCAATCTCTTGAAGAAATTCACAGGTGCAGAAGGCATCCTGTTTCTGAACCGGGGATGCCGAAGCAAGAAGAGCCCAACCAGCACTGCAATTACTTGGAATGGAGTAATGTAAATGAACATGGCCCAGATCAACGAGAAGATGATGATGATTGCCGTAGCTCTTGGATCTCTCCAGCTTAGTATAGCTTGAGCCCTTTCCCCATGTGTTGCCAAATCTCCTATCACCGTCTGCACCTTACCCGCCACAATTCGCAGCCTGTCATACCTCACCCTCACAAACTCCGGAGGTTTAGATGATGGGAATGAGTCGAATTCCTCATCCAGCTCATCTGGGTTTGCAAATTCGGCCTGTGAAATTCGAGCATCCATGTGAGGCGGTTGCCTCGGCCGGAACCGGTAGTTCCATACCCCGATCACAAACAGGTATAGGAAAATCGTGGGCAATATCAGTTCTGGGTAGCAAACCAATATCAAGAACAGGACATGCACGAGACATGTGGTGATCGGGTTTCTCCAGTAACATATGTCGGTGAGCCATTTACAAACAGTAGTAAACCCAGAAAGAAGTGACATTATGCGCAAAAAATTGGCCTTGCTTTTCCTGAGACTCCACATATGGTAATCCACATCAAGCATGTACTCCACAGTTTCACGCCTGAGCGGTGGCTCCGCTCGTTTTAGCCTCTCCGCCACAATTTGTATCGCCGTGTGGCGGAGCCTGTCAATGTGCATGACAGGTATGGGATGAACATAATGCATTTTTGGAAGCAGAGGCCTTGAATATTGAGCCACCATATTAACCCAAGCAATACAAGTAAACCTCAATGCCAAATGAAGCTCCCCATGTTTCTTCAAACCAGATGGTGTGAGAACCAACAATGGGTAGAAGTGGGTATAAACCTTTTCAGTTTCTAAAGTCGACAGTCGAACTCTCACCTTCCCAATCCTTTGATCCTTTGCATCATCATCTTTTCCGTTAGTGTGGTGATTGTCGAAGACAGCAATGGTGATTACAGTACATGGGTCATGAACTTCCCAAGTATACTGCTCGTTCCAGCGAGGAGACAGCGTGTTGAGTAGCGTTCTGGTTCGAATCCACTTGTTCCCATACTTGGCCACACAGTAAGCATCAGTAGTCCTCCCATCCTTTGCCTTCATCGGAAGCAGATTCTGGGCACTCAAAATCCCAACTTCAAGAATCCCAATCTTCGGTTTTCTGAGGTGATTCCCCGACGGCTGCAGATCGCTGCTGAAATGCGTCGACTCGTCGAGAACATGGTAACCCGCTTCAAAGCAGAGGCGAAGGTGGATTTTGCTTGTGAACTTCTCCTTCTTCTTCTCCGTCTCCTCTTCAGCTGCCACAGATGGCCTATGGAGATTAAGCCAGCGGGGATCTGGGGGCTTGGTGGACTCGTGAAGCCTTTGTGGGATTTCTCTAAGCTGGATAAACACCATGCCTAAGTTCTCATCCTTGTTAGGTGCTATTCTGTCGATAACCGTTATGGCTATGAAATCTTCGAAAGGCTCCGATGCCACAAACATCAACTCTTCCTCCCAAGTCGGGTTTTGCCGCATTCTGGAAGTCTTTGTAAATTTCATCTGACCACCAAGCTGTACCTTCACAAATGTTTCCGGTGCTCTGCTTTTGTCGGATGGAATAAGATCCTGAGCTTCAATTACTGCAACTCTAAGGTAGAATAGCTTGGGAGAAAAGTAAACCTGTGAACGAGTATTGGAGAGGTTTTTATGACTAACGTTGTGAGCATCCGAATGCCATGCCTCAGGAAACGACTCATCAGCCTGCGTTCCCATCCAAACCGCAAGCATAACCTCCCCTCTTGTCTTGTCTCCCTTCTTGTCTTCCAATTTGTACCACTGAGGAGCCAGAGGACTATCCGGCGGCACCCGGTGAGGAACCTCCATCAGATCGAAATTAACTCTCCCAACAAAATCATCTTTTGTAAGCGTATCCTTATCCTTCACAGTCACTTCCAGCAAATTGGATTGCATCCTTTCTCTAGCAAATGCAAAAACTTGCTTCCACACAGGGTGTTGGTTCTTCTCCAAGTGATTCGTAATGCCTTTGTAGTTCCCAAGCTTCACTTCCACGTAGGGATCAAGGCTTCCTGTGACGTCCATGACAGGAAGATCTCTGGCCTTCACAACATTTACATACAAGAAATGCATCGCCTCCACAAGATCATATGTGCTCGATGTCTTGTAATTCCCAACTCCTCTGTTTCTGTTACAATATAAAAATTATATGGATAAATTCATCGTTTCCTATCCGCCGCTCAAATTATTTAATATAAGTGGTGATAAAGTGGTGATTTATCAGTACCTCTGCAGTGCTGCCAGCGGAGGACGGGTCTCCACCAACCCGAACTCCGGGATCGGCCTCGTCGGAAATGCCTGCATTTGCATGATAGTTGCCGCCGGGCCGGCTTGAGCTCGTGCGAAATCGGTCCTGGTTTCCATTGCAGCTGCCTTTTCCTTCTCAAATCCGAAGCCAGGGAACATTGAAGGTTGTGGAGGCTGAGGATGAGAATGAGAATGAGAATGAGGAGGATGAGGAGCGGTTCCTAGAGAGTGAAAGGTTCTGACTTCTTTTTCCTTTTTCTTCTTCTTCTTCGAATTCTTCTCCTCGACCCTGCTAATTTCCTCCATTTGTTCTTCGAGGTTGTTAGTGTTAATCTCTTGCAAGGGTGTGTGGCCCATCTCTTCAACCCCGCTAGCTTGTGGTGGTGGAGGAGGAATATAAGCAGAAGCAGAAGCAGAAGAAGAGTCATTGATAATGTAAATTCTGAGCCCAATATCGCCTTTGATATGAGAAAAGAGGCCGCGTTTGTCAAGCGGGTAGCGCTGGACGGTGGCTTCGGACTCCGACCAAAGGATGGAGTCGCCGGAGATTCTGACACGGCCGAGGAAGTTCTTGTGGCCGCCGCCTTTTCGGTCGTTGTATACCACCACCTCGATGGTCTTGTGGTGGAGCTCCCCGCTGTCGTTGAGATTGAAGACCAGCTTCTCGTTCCAGTAAGGGTTGAGATCTTTCTGCTTGGTTTGCGTGCGTTGTTTCTGCTCATCCAAATCTATTTCCACAAAGGGGCTGGCGGAGCCTTGGCCGTCTTTAGGCATCAGGTCACTTGCATCGTGAACCTCCACCACCAGTTTTGCCATGTTGGTGATATAATGGCGGTCTCCTTGGTAGCTTCACAGTGGAGTGGTACTGTATTTTGAGCTAAAGAGGAGGAGGAGGGTGAAAAGAAAGGTGGGTGTTGAAAGAGTAGGCGTGAAGCAGAAGATGAAGAAGACAGAAATGGCGGTAGGCGGTGGTGGAGATAATGAGATGGCTGTCATTTGGAGTATGAAGACAGAAACATATGTTGTTTGGTGGTGTGTCGTGAGGTGGCCCAATGACTCATATGGCTCTGATGGGGAGAGATTCTGCAGAGTACATCTGTGTTTATTACAGAGAGAAATTATGACGTGGGGTTGGGTTGATAGTGATGATAAAATGTTTAGGTACGCGAGAATTGTATGCAAAAGTATTAATCTTGAAGGGGTTAAAGAGATCACTTCATCTTCATTCATGAAAAAGCATAGTTTTTTTTTTTTTTTTTTTCCAAAAGCAATGTTTACTTTTAGTAGGATCTACCCCTTTCAAGAAGTGGGCAGATTCATTAATAATACTGCTGTGAATGTTGTCTATTCTTTGGTCTAAAAGGTCAGCAATGTTGATAATTTCCTTTTTGCCAACCAGAGATAAAGAAGAATCTACAAATCTCTGTAAACCAGGAAAATCATCCCTTTAAGCTTGGCCACAGTTTTCTTTCAACTCCAACCTATGTGAAAAATCAGCCAGCCCAAATGTTTGAATCATGGGTGTTGTGACCTCACTTGGATGTACTTTATACCATGACAAAAGGTAACCAGATTGCTGGATTTTCTCAAAGTTTCGTTTTTTTTTTTTTTAATATAACCAAAAAAGAAGGGAGAAAATATGTTTTTCTTTTTTCTTTTTTCCTGTAATATGTAGAATTACTTGGTTTTACAAAATTAGCAAATATCTTCAGAGCTAAGGTTTTGTCTTGGGAAGTATGCCTGATGAGAGGCTCCTTAACTCTGAGGAAACCTCTGGCTCTCTTTCTTCCACCTTTTTCTCCTTTAATTCGTTTCTCTGTTTGTTTGTTTGCATTATTTTTTAAGGTACCTTTTGAAGATAAGTCCAAAGGTCCCCTGACTTTTTCAAAAGTTGCCCCATGTGGCTGTGGAACACTGGAACCATCTTCTCTGTATAGAGTTAAGAAACCTCTCATGTAGCCTCCTAATTGCCTGTACTAATGCACCCCGTGATTATTAAACATATGCTAATTCGTGTTCACGTGTCAAATTTAATTTAAGTCTAGTTGGGTTTGTGGGTCGTTAAAGAAATTATCTAATGATTTTGTAAAAGAAATTATAGTAGTCCAATTATTTTCTTAATCACAATTATCTTGGTTTAAGTGCACTTGAATTAAGCATAATAAAACCCCACAAGTCGACAGAGCAGTACAAATGTACAATGGCTGGCTGCCATCCATTGTTTCTTACTTTCTTATTGTCAATCATGTCTGTCATCTGATGACTAGGATCAATGGATGTGGATGACTGAAACTTCCCACTCAAAAGAATTATTTGTAGAAATCTTATTACTATTTCACATCAATTAAAAAATTAATATTTCTTTTTAAAATATAACATCATAAATATCCAATTCTGAAAACTAAGAATATTTATTTTGATATTTAGTTAAATTATCTTTTAGTCTTATTAAAAATCTTATACACCACCACCTATAATTAGAGGGAATGAAAAATATTTTAAAACATTAATTAAGTCTTTCACTTTTGTTAATAATTATATGATAATAAATATAAATCCTGTAGACCAACTTTATTATGATAAGCTCTATGCAACAACAAAATGTAGAATTTAAAGATCTTCAGTGGTGGTGGTGGTAGGGCAGAAGAGTATTTTAGTAATTTCACTGCATGGTCCAAAAATATTTTGGCGAATATGCGGTGGGCCAAGGAGGGCACTGAGTGGAGCGGGAGAGAGTTGTTTTCATGGCTTCCGTGATTGGTCTTCAACCTTTTGGAGTATTGGATGATGATATTTTAGGATCTTTGTTACCTTTTTCTCTTTTCACCCTCTCAATTTATATTACTTTATGGATAATTTTTTTTTTTTATTAAAAAAAAAATTGAGTTAAAAGATAAATTATTTTAATTTAGTCTATTAAATTGACATGGGTTTAAAAGGCAAAATTTTACTCCAAATTGGGTTTGAAGACTTTTTTTTAACTTAGTCTATAAAAATGACACGTGTCCATTTTTTTAATAACATGTGAGATGTACATAAGTTTTTAATATTATTTATTTCAACTTTGTCCCTGTTGTAAAAAAAATATGTGCATCTCACATATTTAAATGACACATGTTATTTTTATAGACTGAGTTTAATGAAGTTCCTCAAATTCAGTTTAGAGGAAAACTCTGTCCGAATTTGGCTTACATGCTGTTATTGTATGCTGTAATTTAATCAACGATCAAGATTGAATTTCTCAAAATCTCTTTTTATTTTCTCTCTCCTATTAAATGCTTATAAAAGTAAGTCAACTTTAAGATTCAATCTTAACCGTTGATTAAACTAACAGCATGTAAGCCGGATCCACTCTATCAGATTTTAAAATGTATAAACTTTCAAATCCCAACAACAAATGACAATATAAACAACAGATGTAAGAGAAACCCTATAAATTCACAAATGCTAAATGCTTAACTTTTTTGCTCAACATAAGTCCAATTTTTGTCTTATTTTTTATTTAAAATAAAATAAAATAAGAAAATGTCATTATTATGAAGAAAAATACCATTTTTCATTTTAAAAAAAATAAAATAAAATAAATAGGATTGCTTCAGACATTTTTTTCTATTTTTTATTTTATTTATTTTTAAATAAAAATTAAGGTAAAAATTAAACTTATGTTGAATAAAAAAGTTGGTTTATATCATTCGTCATAAAATTCACCCGTTCAAGGAAGCCTTGGGCTGCTCGGTTGAAAGATAGCTTTCTTAAGATTTAGCTTTAATTTGCATTTACTATGGGTCGGAAAAGTCTTCAACACCTTGCAACTAGAAGCTTCAAATGAATGTTAGGTCCCAAGTACTTTTTGTCCAATCTCTTGTAGTTATCAGGTAGATACTAGATCTGCTTCCAAACAAAAAGTCTCATTGTTAAAGGTCTAATAGTTGTTGCTCACTGATATTTTAAGAAGTTTCGAGACAGGATTTGGAAAAATGGCCTTGTTGGAAATGGATTTAACTTCAATTTTTTTATTTTAAATTTGAAAAATCCATGCAATTATGTATGTTTTTGGTGTTGATGGTTCAATAGCCCAAAAAAATCTTCAAAGTGATTAGGCATGTACTAAGGCGTAGTTTAAATCTTCGCAATAGAGAATCTCCAAATATGCATGATTAGTATTAGTCGACTTAGTTTTTATTGATACCTTAGTGGGGTTGGATTAAGCTTTGAGGGAGCACCTGCGGTTTTTACCGTCTAAGCCCCTCCTGTGCAGCTCCCAATGAATAGGTACTATTATGGTCACACTCAAGTAAGATAGTCATAATTGATCTTCCTGCCCTATCTTATTTTTGTTCAAAAAATAAAATAAAAATAAAAATGTAAATTTCATTGAAATTTTTTTTACATCTGAGGTCAACTTCATATAAAACGGATCATAGAGCCACTTAAGGACTTACCCCAAGTAATTGGAAGTATAGGACTCACCTGTCCGAATAAGTACCTTTTAGATAGCCAATTGTAAAAATCCATATCCCACATTTATTACTGTGCTTGGAATTAAAAAAAAAAAAAAAAAACTATTATATATAATTTTCTGGATCACATGAGATTCATAGGATTTATATTAGATATGTATAGACGATATAGGATGACCATTGACCATGATAAACAAAAGAAACAAACAATTCCAACTTCAAATAATGCTGTCTACCCACTTTGCGTATGGAGTACGTTATTACGTATCCACAGTGAATCAGTGATCCCGATGCATTGATTCACTAGAGTTTCGTACACATTCTACTTTTGTTAATTATAAAAATCAAAGTTTAGTTTTAATTAATTTTTAGTGAGACTGGTAAAGTTGATTAAAGGTGCTTCTATGATTTGGTAAAGAAAAATAAAAGTAAATCAACAACTCAAGTACAATAATTTAAAGAAGTACTTATGCTTCAGATTGAGGTCTCTTTTGCTTCTTAAGAATTGTAGGGGATGCAATTCACAATGAATTAAGTCATGAAATAAAGAGGAGGAGAAAAAACAAAAAATGATTTGGAAGTTAAAAGCCCGAGAGAGTGGTTGACCACCTCAAAAGAATTGTTGACCACTCTGGAACAAGTTGGAGCAACGTTATAAGGAAGTGAGAGAAAGAAAAGGCTTTGAAAGTTAAGGCTAAATGGACCACCCCAAAATATGTTAGTGGTGGCTGGACTGCCACCGTGCAGTGGTTTGATCACCTTCAAAATAGGAAATGGTGGCTAGATTACTCCCAAACAAACTTTTGTGGGCGGTTTATTCCATTTTCAAAATATGCTTTTGGGGAGAGTCTATCCACCCTAGGATATTGTGAGTGGTCGACTACCCCCAAAATAGGTTGAGAATGACTGGACCATCCTCAAAATCACGTTTTGGATGCAGTCAAACCACCTCAAAACGATTGAGTGATATATATATTTGGTTGGTATTTTTGGCTCTTGATGATGTGGCTCATTTCTAAATATTCATCGGAAACAAATGGCTAATTAAGATGATAGTTCAATCGGCTGGAAATCACGCCTTATGAAGCGAAGGTCACTAATTCGAATTCTCCTTCCCCTCTTGGGTGAACATGTTAAAAAAAAAAAAAAAATTGAGCGAATTGCAAGCCTTGTAATTGCTTAAGAATTGCAAAAGATCTCAATTTGTAATGATTTGGATCCGGAACCAGATTTAACTGTTTTTTTTTTCTTTTTCTTTTTCTTTCTTCTTTTTTAAGTCCCTCTTCAATTTTTCATTGAACCAATGATTGAGGTGGGTGTTCAATTAGAATAATAATAGTAGTAATAATAAATTAATAATCTAAGGACTAAGTGGATGGAATTAGTGAATCCAACACAACCGGACCACATTTGACATTTGAGGCACCCTATCAACGACATAATAATAATATAGCAAGAAGAATAATAGAAAAACGAAAACAAAGATGGAAGAGTATGAAATGGAATCCAGAAAGTGTTTTGCTTCTCCATAGTATTTTGTTTGTAAGCACCATGCCCACATCCACATGCAAGAGCACATGGCAGCTTTTGGCTTCTCATCTTCTTATTCTTTACCCTTTTTTTTTTCTAAAGATGGTGCCTTTACCAATGGAATATACTAAAGGAAGAAAGATTTAGTAGCTTTGGTACATATGTTTTCATGTATTGAATTTTATACAATATTTTCAAGATCTAGTGGCCATCAAATTTACTAAAACTTGTGATGATTAGCATCATATAGCAGCTAATATACTTCTTTGATGATGATGTTTGGTAGTAAGATTATGGTGTAATCATTCTACCATCTCTAAATTATGTTGGGGATGAATGGGGTCTCAAAGGCAAGCTTCAAACGAGCGGTGAGAGGTAGAAAAAGAAAGATAATTAGAAGAGGGAAAGCCCGAGAGTTAGAAAAAGATCAGGAGGTGGCGAAGAGTACACAGCGGGACGGTAACGAGCATGATCGGTTTGCGAAAAATAATAATAAAGAAAAAATATATATTTAATAAGTATAAAGAAATAACAAATAATTAATATAACATGCGTGGATTGAGAGAAGTGCTAGAGAGCCAAACAAATGAATTTAAAAAATTTTTTAAACTAACGTGCCAAAAGTTTTTAAATTAAAAAAATACAATTCTCTTTTTTTTTTTTTAAATGTCACTTACAGTCTACCATGTTATTTTAAAAAATTTTCTGAATTCATTTGTTTAGTTTCTAACGCCTCACGTTATTTCTCCTTCCTTTTCTCTCTGTTCTCTCTCCTCAAAAACCCATGGTTTTCCTCCTACGGCCCTTATGAGAGGAGGGAGCCTTGGCTCTGTCCTCCTCCTTCTCCCCCTCCCGCACTCTTCCTCTTCCTCTTCCTTGTCCTCTTCCTATTCTTCTCGCCTCTTTTGAGGCCAAACCCGTCTCTTCGGAGACCCTATCTGTCTTTTCGGAAGCCCTATCTTACACTTTAGTTGTTTTTTCTTTTTCCAATAATCGCATCGCTTATTCTTTCACTGTAAATCCACCGTTCATCGGCGTCATCGGCGTCTCCCAGCGACGAATCAGCTCCCTTCTTGGAAATTTTGGGTTTGATTTTTTCAAAATTAGATCTATGCTTTTCAAGAAGTCATTGCCATACACGCACCCCTCCATCGTGTTCTTGGGTGTCGCCGCTTCTGTCTGCCACAAGAACTGCCCCCATACGACGTCCACGCGCCAGCGAGTGGATCTCACTCGCAGGCGCGTGCAGCCCACGCGCCACCCTCTCAGGTGCTGCACCTCCAGTGCTCCGCCTCCGATGCACCTCTATCGTTCGATGCAACTTGTGTCTAGTTTGTTCTAGGTTTTGTTTTTTGTTGTTTTTTGTTGTGTCTCTGTATTGGATTCTCCTACCAAAGGCTTTGAATCGTTCTTCATCAGTGTTTTTTTTGTTTTTGTTGTGGCTATATTTTGGGTGTGTTGCAACGGTTCTTTTTACAAGCCATCTTAATTGGTGGTCAATTTTCTTGGTTTTCGTACTAAGAAAGCATAAGCTCGCGTCATTTATTTGATGCATTGCCTTTTTTCTTTTTTTCTTTTTTTTTTTCATTATGATGGGGTCATTTTAAGGCTTAATGTTAGATTGTCCAGCCCTTTTGTTTGTTGTTGTTAGTTGTTCTCTTGTTTTATCTCTAAAAAAAAAAAAAAATTAAAAAAGAAAAAAGAAAAGTAACATGCTGCAGCAGTGAGTCAAGAATCGAGGAGGTCCTTGTGTGGAACCGTACAGTATAGCTGCACAGGTCACCACACAATACGGTGACACTGACACATACGCATAATTAATTTACAAAAACAGTAGTCTTTTGGTACCTGAGCTTTTCCATTCAAATATTGTATATTTATAATTTATGTAAAGGCCTGAACCTTGCTCAACTAGCAATTATATCCTCGGTTTGGTGGCAGTGAAGGTAGGGGTTGTGGTTAGTGAAAGGGGAGAAAGTCTTAAATTTTAATGACTCAGTAACATACTATATTTTTAATAAGAAAATGCTATGTGTTTTTTTGGTTCCGTAAGTGATATTATTTTTTAAAAATTAGTTTAGAAAAATAAGAGTTAGTTTTTTTTTTTTTTTTTTTTACTTAAGACTAGGAAAACAACTAAATTTCCCTTTTTAATATATAGCATTTTTGAGTCATTTGATTAAAAAAAAAAAGCTTAAATTTTATTTAATTTAAAGAATAAACTTCACAAAGGATCTATGAACTATCACGCGTTTTGAAAAGACTCAAATTTTAAAAACTCTCAATTTCACCCATCGAACTTTCAATTTGATACAATTTACCTCTCTCCATCAATTTTTGCTGTTAAACCCTAATGAAAACCTTAAAAAGATAAAATTATCATTCGATTTTCATTTATAAAAAAAATTGAAAAAAGGGTCACAACGTGGCCCAACCGTGGCTCACCTTGTGGTTTTTTTTTTTTTATAATAAATAATTTGAAATTAAAGGTAAATTTAGAATTTTATAAAAAAATCAGGATTATAATGATTAATTTATCACTTTTAACGTTTAAAAAGTGGCAGAGGAAATAAATTACATCAAATTAAAAGTTTAAGGAATGAAATTAAGAGTTTTTGAATTATTTTAGAGTCTTTTCAAAATGTGAAATTTATCGTAATTTTAAATTCTACAATTTGAAGGGACACAGATGGTCGGGAGAAGAGAGGGTTTGTTTATGAAAGAAGTTCAAGATATGAATAGGTTAATAATAAATGTAGGTGGCTTTGTATAAAGCTCTACACCAATAAATGGATAGGAGATACGTATCACGTGAGTTGAAACAATGAAGGACTTTAAATTAGTTGGCATAGGTAGCTATCACTCTTATAAAATTTTCCAACTACTTCTTCTGTTCAAAACTTAGTAGTTTTGACCGGCCGGATGTTTAAAGGCTTGCCAAACAGCCCTCCAGTGGACAACCTACCTACTCTTTCATATACGAGGGCACCCTTTTTTTTTTTTTTAAAGCCTTGCAAGCAAAAGAGACTAATTGTGATTATTTTATCTAAACATGACTATAATAGTATTTATTTACTGGGGACTGCACATGAGAGGTTAGACAGTGAAAATTGCAGGCTCTCTTTTAAGTTCGATTGAACCATAACCTCATTCAGTTCTATCAAGATATCAATGGGCCTCAGGGCAACTAATGCTAACAAGATTCTCATTCCGAGAGTCGAACTCTCACTCTAGTACATGATCGACTACTTTGAAAATTTTCTTAAGGTCATTAAACTACCACCACAAATGGTATATACAAGGGCAGTTTGGAGTCTAAAGTTAAGGAGATACTTTACTGAAATTAAGGATAAACAATACAATTAAGGTTTGAATTTAAGACTTCTGTTATAATATGGTGCTTTGAACAGAAAAGAAACTGCAAATTTAATTATTTAATTAATATTCTAACAAAAAATTGATACCCTTATCTACGTAATTCTGCAATTTCAGCTATGGGCATTGAACGCCAAAGGGTTTACGGAATTGTTGAATAGCTTCCAACTCCCTGGACATCACAACAGCTTAAGTAGCTTCCTGCAGCAAAACGATTCAAATATTAAGTTTGCTTGGAAAATCTAATGGTGGGAGATTTGCAAGTGACAGAGGTGATGATCAGAAATCAGCTTAATAATTCATTCAAAAGCTGCTTCAGTACTCTCCGATGGTACACAAGTTCATCTATGCATGTACCATAGTTCATATATGCATGTGCATGTACTAACTTGCATATGAAGCACTCCTGATGTGCATAGATGCAATGGATGTCCTTTTGGCACCACCAAGAGTGGTCCAAAGTATGTATTAGCAAGAAAGTTACAGCTATTGAGCATGCATGAAATTATTAAAGAAAGTGACATGCAACAGTTATATTTATGACAATGAAATTTGTTCCGACATGCAACAAATATTAATATATTGTACATAACAGATAATATTGTCCAAAAGAACCCAACACTAAGCTGTCATATCCTACGATTCCTTGCATAATATATGAATTAGTTTTTTCATTTGGAATGAGATATTATAAAATCGTATTGCTCTCTGATTTCAGCTATCTAAATATTTTTTCTACTTGTCAAAGCCACAAGGCATTGGCTAGATATTTTTTTTCTGCCAATCCACATTCTTCTTCCCTTTGTTAGTGACATTTCAGTTCAAAGTTATCTTGGTTTGTGTACAGTCTAGTGAGAACCCTTTTTTTTCTATTTTGTTTTTGCCTTTCCGTTTTCTGTCTTGTCTTGGAGGAATGAATTACCTAAAGAAAAATGCCTTCAGCTGTCTAAAAGGTCAAACACTATAAACCAGTAGCTGCACTCAAAATGCTCAAGAAAACAAACTACAACCGACTATTTTTCAGATACAAACAAAAGCACAACTAAGCAGGACCAATAAGAATCTTCACGCATGCATACCACAAATTGTCCTTCTCTATAAGTGATGCTATGGGGCTCCATAAGCCAAATTCACCAAAATTTCCTCATAATGGCATCTCTTCTTAACTCTTTAAGCATATTCTTAAGGCTCACGGCACTTTATTATCATGCCTTGCCTGATTAATGTTTAACTTTCCCTGTCATGTATTTATTTACAAGAGAAGGGGGAAAGAGGGGCATTCCATAGAACCTTCAAAGTTATAAGCATCTCCTCTCCTCAAAGTATAGACCATCACACCCTAAAACAAGCAACTGTGTCTCAAGATGCATTGTCTAAATGATTTTCTGCATAGAAAAACGCTAAAGATATTCCCTTGGACTTTCAAAATCACAACCCACTCTATGAAAAACTTTCTGAAAATGCAATATAGTCATTCTTAAGTTAAGGGTAATTTTGTTTTCATACTTCAAAAGTTGCAATAAACCCACTATATCGATTTATTTATTTTTTTTTTAATGAGTAAATAATACTCGAGCTAACATATTCTTTGAGGTTGAGTTGGTCATATTTTAGAGTTGTTTGAGGTAAGCACTAGCTAACAGCTTGTTACTTATCTTCTGCATTATACATATAACTTTTTTTGTTATTATTCAGTCTACTTATCAGCTATCGTATGGGGATATAGGCAGTGGTTCTCTTTAAAAAAAAAAAAACAATTCAACAGACAAAATGACTGCAAAAATATTGAGAAAAAAAGATAAAACTAATATTAACATAAAGAGTGTTAACTAGGTGCATGCAAAACACTCATTTAGGAATTGTGATATGTCTAGTAACTATATGATAACACTGATTTCCTTATTTGCTAAATAAATAGTTGATATGTACAGAAGCCCTTTGTACAACCGAAATTGCATAGATAAAATGACAATCAAATTAGAAAGGGCAAAGAATAATAGACAAACTTATATTCTCAAATCATATTTGTGGAAGCCTGTCTGACTCCATGTAACTACCGTAGTCAGGTTAAACAATGAACTACAGTAGCAAATAATAAGTATTCTTCAGCTTAAGAGCGCACTATGAAGCATCAGGTGATGGAAGCCTGTCAAAACCTACTGCCAAGAAGTCACCTGTCTATGGCTAAGCTGATGAGAATCCCATCCCCCATCTGGTTCCCTCCTTTTCATGGATGTGGCAGGGAAAGCAACTTGTTGAAAAGACTTGACTGGTTCTTCAAGGGTCGAATTGCTTACAGGAAAAAACAGTGGTCTGGCGTTGTCTACTCTGCTTCCATTCTCTGAAGTAGCAGCAATGCCATTTAGGTCAAAACTGGGCCTCATGAATGCAATGTCACTAGGGCCTGATCCACCAGGAAAACTCATCATATGTCGGCCACCCGAGAAGGCAGAAAGAGCACCCATTCCACCAGGAACGCTCATGATATGCGGAGCACCTGAACCTAAAACTTGAGGGATGACAGTGGTTCCACGTGGATCTGTTATGTAGGGCAGGAAACTAGGAGGGTATACAGTTGAGGAGTGGCTGTTGGGGTCAATGCAGAATCCATTATTATAGAGGAAGGCATGAGATGGTGCTGGGGGTGGTGCTGTATAACTCAACTTGTGATGCAGTGGATGTATCATCTGCATTTGTTCATTTGAGGGAAGCACATTGGATGCAGCCACCTGAAGGGATTTGGCATTACCGTGGGGAAAGCCATGGAAAGAACTAAAACCTGTCAAATACCCAGTGCCAACATTTCTCGAGTCTGGTTGCTTTGCAATGCCCATAAATGAAACTGCAGGATCATCATCTAATGCACCGTTTCGTAATGCTTGTGTGCCTTGACCTGGCTGGTGAGCATCAATGCTTGCATCCACAGATATTGGGTTGTCATTTAAATCAAAATCCCTAACAGAGTATCCTGATAATGAAGCTGGTGGAGACAATTGACGATAGCCATCATCATTTTCACTCGCAAAATTGAGATCAATATGGAACATCCTTGCTCGTCTAGAACTGACTTCCATAGAAGACTCTTCAGAAGCTAAACTAGACTGTTCCTGGACGCATTTGTCTGGAAGCAATTCCATGTCAAAATCAACTCCTGCAGCAGCAACATTGAGGTCAATGCCTTTAACCTGTGATTGTTTTGAGCAGTCATTGTTATCATTGGGGGATGATGACTTATTCCTATTGCAACTCTTGGAAAGAGAAATTTGTCTGAAAGCACTAGCAGCAGATCTCCTCCAGCCACCTATTTCCTCTTCACACTTCGATTGGAGCATAGGTAAGGAAAAAGGAATTCTGGATTTAGCCAGAACAGGTACTGGCTTTATCACAGTTTTTGCATGATGAGATATAGTTTCATAGACTGAATGTTCGGGGCATCCATCTTCACTGGCCAATATATTTTCATTAAGATCAAATCCAAAGATATGAGTAGTCAGGTCACTGGCAGCTACATCCTCAGGTTTTGGAGTTACATAAGATGATTCTTGATGATGAAGACAATCGTTGGATACATTCATCATACTAGGATCCATGCCATGTGATGGCTGTTTGACTTCCAAGTACAATCCTTCATTTCTTGCTGACGTTTCAAGATCCACCACCTCTTTGATAGAACAAAAACTATCAGAGTTGTCTTGTTCACTGCAAAACCGAATTTCACTTCCAGTCTCTGTTAAGCAGTCTCTTTTATTTGAATCTGCAGAATCAACAGAGCTCATACGAACTGCCTCATCATTTTTCTCATGTACAGAAGAGGAGCTTCCTGAAACCTCCCTATACGTACCAACTTCTCTCTCCACTTCTCTTGCAACTCTCCGAGCCACCTCCAGGGCATCATCCAGCACATAACAGGGCTGCGCTTTATCATGATTAGAATCTTCTGTGACTTTCTTCTTAAAGAGGTTTGGATTTTGGAGATCAATATCTTCCACAGTAAGAGAGTTATGGTCCGAAATCATTCCCAGCACCCTATAGCTATCCTTTGATCTGACATTAACAATTTCTGAAACCTTAAAGGCATTTTGTTGTTTTCCAGGATGAAAGATGGTAGAATCTAGCACATCTTTGGAAGCTTGTGATGCCATACCCACTGCTAAAATTCGGACTGCAGGCTCTTCGAGATTACTCTTGAAATCGGTACAAGTGGAAGTGTCCATGGCACTAGTTTTGCTATTCGTACATGCTTTAACATCCACTGATGTTACCTGGCAGCTGTCATTTGAAGAAGCTGGAAGAGTTATATGTGTTGAGTTTGAAGATGAAGACTCAGTTTTGTACGGTTTATCATGGAAAGATGCCTGCATCACAGACTTCAATCCACTTTCACCAGCGTTTGACCAATACCCAGTTATTCTCCCATCGACTAACTCATTATTTTCTTTGTCAAGACGTTGTCCACTGTCTGAGCTAATATCACTCTTCATGGAGATGTTCTTTGTAGAAGCATTCCCTTCCGGGGAAAGTGCAGATACTTCACCCTGCTTTGGATTCCCCTGGCCTTCAAGTCCATTACAACAGGATATTACTGCAGAAGCACCTTCAGCACAATGTTCTTTCCTGAGTATTGACTCTTTCATTGTGGAAATAACAGGAGACTGTCTCAAAACATCCATATTTTCTGCAGTACAATCAGTGGAAGAAGTTAGATAATTCCTCGCCGTTTCTGGCAGTTTATCAGCTCTGCAACCACTTGTTTCATGGTCAGATTCATGATCTTGTTTTTGAAGTCCAGCATTTCCATCAGTACATGTTCCAAAACAATCAGATAAGCTATTTGCCTCCCCTAAATGATTTGTTCTCTTCGCCATTCCACTTGCTTTTAGATCATGCTGGTCCATAGATACTTTGATATGGGCCTTGAAGTATTTTGAGATCATCAACTTCAAAGAAGTAAGGGGATGCTTATCCGCTCATTGGAATAACCTGTATAGAAGGTTCAATCCACCAAAAGCCTCCAAATTCTTTAAGAAACAAAGCTACAGATATACCATGAAGAATGACAAGTGGCGAACTGCTTTACTAATTATTAACAAGGACACGATTCTGCAGTATCATGGACCATCTTTGCATACTAGAGAGATCAGCAAGCCCATCAGTCATTAGAGACACCGGAACACCACAGCATGACATTTTCAAGTTTTAGTAAATCAAATACCGAGCCAGCTATGGACAATTCTATCTCCTGCAAGAGCATTTATTATAGGTAAGTTATCTTACTTAAAACTTTATGGAACTAATGCCAGAGATGCGAAAGAATATAGATACTAAGACTTTAAGGCAAGAGGCTAGTTAAAAATTATGGCCCACAGGGCACTTTTAGCTCAGTATCTAAGCAACAATGAAACCAAAATTGCCATTTAGCAGCACTAACCATGCCAAAAGACTTCATTTTAATAGGTATGGTAAGAGAAAAGATCACTCTACACAAAAGACCTTCATTTCATCCTTAATATATGTCATACAAGCTGTTTGCAAATAACGTGTTGATTGATGACTGGAATAAGGATCAATTTAATGAACTGAAGTTGTAAAGAAAGTTTTGGGTCAAAACACGTCATAGTTTCTTGCTAGACCATTTTGGCCAAATTCTTCATTAATCAGAATATTAGCTCCAGGAGCCAACCTTCATACAATGATGCTCAATGTTCAGCTGGGGAAAAAAGGGGCGAAAAAAAGCTATATATATGTGGCCTTTGTTTCACTTTTACTGACAGCCTCTGCACCAAATAGCATCTCCTCCTCCCACAAACAAGGGTGAAGGGCGATATCAAGGGATCAAATCTCATGGAGGTGGTGCTTGAGTTGTATTTACCAGTCTTAGCAACATAAGAAATTCTAACTTCCACACCCGTCTTAACCAGCATAACATCCACAACTTTTCCTTTCCCGTGACCCAAAATTAAATATTGGAGGTCTGATTTGACAAAAATCCTAATCAAGAAGTCTGAAAGGCAAAAGCAACCATTCTGGGATCTGAAATGCTAGAAAGCTGATTTCTTATTAAATCTGTCAACAATTTACACATTTACATATTTCTTAATAGATGTAAACTCAAAAGGTATGTTGAGAAAGACATGCATGTATATAATACATTTCTTAGAAACTTCCATGATTAGGTCATACAAGACATGCAGACTTCAAACGAGTGATATATTCACACTGAACATTTTGTACCTTAATAGTTCATCTTACCCAAAAAGGAAAAGGACTATTTTACAATTCATCAGTGTGATGTATAGGCAAAGACTATTCAACATCCGGATGCACACACATGAACGTAATCCATTAATTTAGCTTACAACATATTAACTTCAGATTAAGATATATAAACCTTCCAAGCTCTGGTAATTTTCCTAGCCTTCATTAACAAATGTGATTATAAACAAATATTAGCATCAAATTTACATAGTAGATGGTCTAAATATAATTTTAGGAAAGCAATAGGGTAAGACCACCACCAAATGGAGTCAATCACTGAACTTGTGGTTCATTTATTAAAACTTTATGCAGCAAAAGATAATACATATGATTTTGTGGCAGATTGACATGGTTGTCAACCCATCAATTAAATAGAATGTTAAAGTCGATTTTGTGTAACAAAATTATTAGGAGAGAAAATATGGAACTCAGCTATTTGGTAAAGTATAGTATCACTAGTCATGATCCAATTAGATTTCATCAAAACAAGGTTAACATAAAGTATAATTTATGAAATTATCAAAATGTTAGTTTTGTCCTCTGCATAGGTCTTAATCTATCTAGAACTCCCATCTATCGAGCCCTCCAAGTTGAATATTTATCTTTTAAATTTTGGATTGTAAAATCAAGGTTCCCTACAATTTCAAATCAAGCGCTGCTTTCATATCAATATATAGGAACTTAAGACAGACAATTTTTGACACGATCTACGAACTCGACATAAATCCAACGTGAAATAAGCGGGCTAGGATTTAGTAAAATAGAAATCAGGTCAAGCTAGATCGACCCGATTAGATACGATTAATAAATGGGTCAATTTCGGGTCAACTCACTGCACCCACGAGTGACCCGCATAACCCGTATAAATTAAAACATGTTTTTGTATTACCATTATTAAAAAACTAAAACCCTAAAGTCTAATACAAAAAAAAAAATACCCTCAGTCTCATCCCTAGTTGTAACGATATAACTTGGGTAATGTAATTCATTTTCATATTCAATAATTGGGAATTATTGTGCCAATATATTTGTATAAAATGGCATTTTCACACTCAATGATTGAAAATTTTGTTAATTAAACAGATTATGCGGATCGGGTCAGGACGGGTCAAGTCATTTTCACATAATTGACAAGAAAACATCAAACGCACAAAATAATAATAATGTTTCAAACCTAACTGCTTAAAAACAGAACTTTGTAGAGCCAATATGCTAGAAATAATAATAACTACTGGTTCACATCATTCCATAGTAACCACAAAGGATTAAAACAATTATTGGAAATAGCAATGCTAGTTTGCACTCCTAGAACTTTTGGACCTTCATTTACATGATAGCTACCATCAATAAATGATTAAAAGAACAACCAAGCAACCATGCAATCTTTAAAAATTCTAGAATAATAAAAAAATCAAGGAGCAGCAGTATAAGTCAAGAAGTTTGGTTATAGTTTTAAACCTTGGTTTGATGTTATACAAGCCTACCTAAGCTTTCCGCTCAGGCACCAGCTCAACAAGACACCCAGCAACTATAAACTCACTAGGGGAACGGGCAAAAGACTTACAACTTAATATGGTATATTTTGCCTTATCATACCACATATGTGTCAGACAAAGAGAGACACAACTTAGAGGCCAACTAAGACACTGTATGGCACGACATAGAGATGACCATACAGATATGTCCCATTATAACTCAATCTGTTTGACACAGTAGAAGATATTTTAAATTGTTGTGGAAAAAAAGATGGGGAAAGAGGGGGCACAAAAAGCAGCCAGGGCCTTCCATCTCTTAGATAGTTGCCAACTCGGGTTCACCATTGCACCAATATCTATTTGCCCTATTTATGATAACAATCACAAGCACATGCTTCTCTGTAGACTATGCTAACCAAATTCCACATATATATGGTAATGACCTAATGAACATGACAACCTAAGTACTTACCACATCTTTGCCACCTGTCTTCCACAAATTCAATTATTTGCAAAAGTCGACAAGAGACTATAAAATGCTGGAAGCATTAGACTAAAATTAAAGTCTCATATTGCCCCAAAAGCACAACTAACATAATAGAAAAGCATTAAGAAAAGGAAACACACTGAAGGACATAAAACCTAGTTCATGAAGGGAAACAAAAAGAAGAAGAAACAAATGAAGATTTTGTAAGATGCAGAGCAATTAACCTCTTGTATTACCCAAATTAGAAGCATTTCCATTGTTGGATAAATTAAAAAACAAGAAAACAAAGTAGCAAGTATATCGTTGTTATTACAAAGAGTCCAACTCATTGATACACAAATAAGAATCTTGGCATTAAAATTATTAGATCCTTAATCCAGACAATGATTCTAAATATTTTTTCTGCAACAATCATAGAATTAAATTAAAAAACTATCATGCTCAGGTGAGCTGAAATTTGAACGACATGACCTAATATTTTACTTTTTTTTCCCACCGTCTTTGCTATCAAATGAAGCATTGTATTATCACCACGACCATAGTCTAACTACAACCGACAAAACCATCAGCAAACATTACATAAAATTAGAGTAAAATTGATATTCGGTGTCACCGTGTACAATTCTAAAGCAGTAAAACAAAATAAACGTAAAACCTCAAAACAAGAAAAGATCCAAATCCCAATTCAAAACCAAAGAATGAGAGACTCTATAAATGAAACATCTTAGCAGAGGAAAATTCCCAAAATTCAATGTACCCTAAATGAGCCCCTAGGGTTGCTGAGAAAATGCAGAACCGAACAGAGATCTAGAGTCTGTTATATGACTCCCCCATTTTTCAACACCCGAGTAAAGAAACCGATCAAAACCAGTTTCAGCGAGTGATTCATGCTTCTTTTGTTTTGTTTTGTTTTCTTTATTCTTTTTAAAAAACCAAGACAAGAAGAAACCATCAAACCCAATATCTCATTTGGTTCACTTTCCCTCAATTTCCCCAGCAACCAAACAGTAAGCTCGCCATGGCAGCCCAAACATAGAATCTCTACAAGAAACCCCAAATGGGTACCTTTGCAAAGACCTTGGCTTCCAAATTTTCACATGCACAATACGTCATCTAAACCCCAAAAAGAAGAAATACCCACAAACCAAACAACACACACGAACACAAACAACACCACCCCAAGAAGAAAAATCAGGATTACAAAAGAAATTGACCTGGTGGTGGCGCAGCCACAGAGAGAGAGAGAGGGATGGGATTCAAAGCTGAAGTCTTTCTCTTCTTCTCAGTCTCCCTTTAAAAAGAGGTTTCTTTGTGTCACTCAAAAACCCCTCAAAAAGTCCAACCAACCAAACCGATCCCCCACTTTTCTCTCTCCCTCCAGGTATCCACTCAGAAAGCCACGGTGACGACGACACAATTACCCTTACATAGGAAATAGTAAAAACACTGTTTTCTTTTTTACTAAAATACATTAAAATGGACTGAGATATATCAATAGGACAAAAACAAAACCACCATTTCTAGGAAGAGAGAGACAGTGACAGAGACTAAAAAGAAAAGAGAACAACTGATGAGTGCGAGTGGGAGACAGAAGGGGCGTGGGACCGACAGTGACTTCTGGGCCCCACCAACTCTCTGCTATGAAACAAGGTAGGCCCCCGCAGTACACGTTCGTGGGAATCACCAAAAATTATTATATTGACAGCTTTTCCGGGGGGAAGGGCTCATTGGACCCACCCTATCCGTACACATACATGAATTAAATTCGATGGATTTCAGTATGATAGATGTAACCCAATAAATCCAAAAGACAGAAAATGCCACCCTTTCCCCTCTCCCTCCCACGCGCCTACAGATGGCGCGTGGTACACATGGACTCATGAGTGGCCCCAGCCCAACTCCTGCTCGTTGTACACCAGCAGAACCCAGTTGGGCCTGGGTGCAGATGGAGATGATTGGGCGATATTAGGTCGTAGCAACTAGGTCGTAGCAACCCAAAAATGGAAAGAAATGGCTCCATTGGGTACGATGATGCTTTTCAAATAACAATTCTATATTGCATTGTTGCTTAACAGCTAAGTACCCTTTTTTCTTTTCTTTTTTTCTTTCTTTTGTGAACAGCTAAAAAAAAGAATTTATTTATTTAAAAAAATTTAATTTATTTAAGAACAATGCCAAAAAAAAAAAAAAAAAAAAATTGTACGTCACCCTCAACCAACCACCAGGTGGGGAGTAATTGTGATCGTTAAATTTGGTGGTCGTGACTACCACCATGAGAGCTTTGGTGGAGCGGTGCAAACATTCTTATAGGTTTGGTTGAAGTGAAAAAAAATTAAAACTTTTTATTGGGTTGATATGATAATGTTATGTTAGCAAAGTTAAGGATATGGAAGTAATAGAAAATAAAGTTAAAACATCAAAAAGAAAATACTTGGAGAATGCATTACCTTTATCAAAAATGATTTTTTTTTTCCTTTTTATTTTATACTATATATGTTTATGTACGTACTATCAAACATAACTATAATCTATTTCTTTTCTTGATTCCATCCAATGTTTAATATTCTCTTAGAATAAAGTGAAATGATCTATGCTAGCTCGAGAACATCTTTAATATTCTCTTCCAATAAATTAGTTTATTTGGTGACATTTATTTCTTAAAAAACATAAGTAAAATAAAATAAGACAAAATGGACCATTGAAGTTAGTATAAGTGTAAAAGCAACCCTTGCATCACACGGTTGGAGTGGTTTTTAGGTCATGAAGCAGTCTTTGTGCCTTTTGGCATGTACAAGAATATTGGACCATGTCTTTTAATTGGATTTAATCATTATAAATATACTCTCCATCTTATTCAGGTGACTAAAAGGGAGGAGTAAGGATGGGAAGTAAGGGTATATCTCATTTTTTTATTTTCAAAAAAATAAGATGGATGAAAAGAGAAGAGCAATAGTCAATCAATCATATTAGATATACCATAATGATCAATATTTTCTTACCCATTTGTCTGATTGTGACTACTATTTGAATATGTATTTGGAAAAAACAAAAACTTGCTTTTCAAAATGTTTTTTTTTTTTTTTTTTTATGTTCTGAAAAAAATATGTATATGTTCAACAGCTTTTATATGTTGTGTAGAGTCATATGTACATGCCGGCAAAAAGATAACAACCTCTTAGTTGGCTTGTATATGTAAAGGGCAGCAAGAATATAACATATTACAAGTTTAGAAAAGTAAGAAAAGAAAAAGGAAATCCAAAATTAATAGGCCTTTCATGCCTAAGAAATTGATTTTCAACCAAATCATATGGAATATGCTGCTTTTTCTTTTTTGTTTGTTTTGGGTAGACCGTAGATGGTGATTAGAGGGTGAGTACAAACTTTCCATGTTCTTTAGAAATAAAATATAATATGTATATATGTTGCCATCGTATTCAGGTATAAGTTTTGACCTTCTAACAAAAACAATTTCTAGAGTCAAATTCATCAAATAAATCTATGTGGTATGTCTATGTATAAAATTATGTCTTTTTTTTCGACAAAGCCTTAATATAATTATAATTTTACTCTCAAATTAAAAATTTTTAAATAAACAATTTATTTTTTAATTTTGTTTTTTTTTTAAAAAAAAAACACTCGGATCAAGAGTGGGCAAAACCACCCAATAGGCCCTTAGGGGTAGTATGGTACTCCTTCTGTCTAGTTTTGAGGGTGGTCGACCACCCTCAAGAGTCTTGAGTTATGGAAGTTGGTTCTAGAGGTGAAAAGGCGGGCGGACCACACTAACTGCTAACTGCTTTTGAAGGCGGTTAGGAAAAATTGTTAACTGCTTAGGTGGTTACAGTTAGCGATTTTTGGTTTTGAAAAAATCACTAATCGTTAACCGCCTTCTGCCTTTATGTATATTATAAAATATATAAATGCTTGGTATCAATAATTTGCTCATATTTTTTTTACAAATTCAATAAATCAACCAATAAATTTGTGGAGTCCGTCATTGACTTGTTTGGGGTCCAATGTCCACCTAAGTTCACAAATCTAATGATTTATTTATAAAATGAGATGGGCAAAATATGAGAAACATATTGACACCAAGCATTTCTCTTATATTTGTATATATAAAACGTAGTTTTTATTTTTAAATATATATATATAAAAATCTAGAAATGATGTCATATGTAGTATAATACTATCATACTACGTACCATAAAAACGATGACTTTTTTTTTTTTTAATTTAAACTTTTAAATTTTTTCTTTAAAAAACGGTTAGCGGTTATTAAGATTATTAACCGTTAACCGCCTTTTTACCTCTAGTTAGTTCTAGGGAGGGGTGGTTTGACCACCCTTAAAGGTGGGTTATGAGGGTGTCAACCATACCCAAAAGACTTTATGGTAATTCAAGGACCCTCAAGACAGGTTTTGAGGTGGCCAACCCATTTCTAAGAGAGTGACACCACCCCTTAAAAGAAGTATTTTTTTTTGGTTCTCATTATTTGAATAAATGGGTATAGCACATGGGCTTACTTAATCATTTTAAGAGCTTAGGAGTTGAATTATTAGAAGGTAAAATCATATAGGCCAATTTTAATAATTCTCGCTAAATTAAAGTTGTTACATTTAAAAATAGATTTCAAAACAAACTGAACTGAATCCTGATTAAAGGACTGTTTGGGATTGAGTTTGAAGAACTTAAAAATGCTTTTGACATTCAAAAAGTCCGTTTGAAGAAAAAAGTACTCGTTTGGTAAAAAAATTAAAATCACTTTTAAGGGTCAAAAAAGCCTAAAAATAGCAAAAACGCACTTTTAGCAAAATGTTAAAAATGAAGCCTTTGCCCAAAAGCTTAAAAATGAAACTTTTGCCCAAAAATTTTTTTTTGACTTAAAAGTTCTATTTGTCAACCACAATAATTAAGTTACTTGTTTAACCTACGTGCATGTGACAACCCCCCTAACTCCTTTCCTTCATCAATTAGAGAGAGAAATAAAAAATAAAAAATAAAAAATAAAAAAGCACTCGGCAATCGGCAAACAACTTAAAAAAATAAAAAATAAAAAAATTCGAGCCCTTCTGGCACCAACAAATTAACGAGGCCCCTAAAAGTTCGACACGCAGAAAACTACGTGTGCATGCACTGACACGTGTCAGTCCACTCAACCACAACGTTGCTACGTGTGCTTCAGTCTCTGCGCTACCTCTCCACCGCACTCCCCCACGAAACCTCAACCTCTAAAGATGCACCCCAAAACCTCGCAACTGCAATTCCGCATACCAAACCTTCGTTGAAATTAAGGCAAAAAGAAACAAGATGATGAACCTCTTGGCCTTATCTCTCGTTGTGACTTCGCTGGCAGCAGCGGGAGTGTGGTCTCCTAGTCCTGAGAAGCAGCAGAAGCATGGAGTGGACGTGATAGTGAAAGAAGTCCATAGAACGATTGTTGTTGAGTATGATCAACATGGCTACCCCATTACCCAACAAAATCATGCCAACAACATGGTAGAAGACGCTAAGGAGAAGATCAAAGAAGCTTCCTCTCTCCTTCCAAATCTCGGTCAAGGACTTTCACAGACATCTGATGGAAGTGGTGGGAAAGAGAGCTCGAGCCATGTTTTTCCTAAGGAGCTCATATGCGATGCCCTTGGTAAATGCAAGCACAGGATAACAAGCGCAATGGGTAAGGCAAAAGAGACGGTTTCTGAGGTGGCACACGAGGCAATGGACGAGACAAAGGACAGGGTACACGAGGTGGGTGAAGCTGCAGGCCATGCAATAGGTAAAGCCAAGGAAACGGTGTCAAAGAAAGCTCACGAGGTTGAAGAAGGCGCTAAAGAGTCTGTAAAAGATGCCATGGATAAGGTGAAGGAGGCAAAGGACATTGGCAAGACGATGGGAGAGGATATAGCGAAGAATGTAACTGATAAAGTGGAGAAGGCTAAAGAGGAGGTGGTGGAGAAAGCCAAAGAGAGTAAGAAGAAGCTGAGTGGAATATTTGGGCGTGATGCTGTGAAGTACGTGAAATCGCCGGAGGCAATGGGCGTGGTGAATTTGCTGGGGCTCGCCACGGCTTATGGGATGTGCATGTGGGTTACGTTTATTTCGAGCTATGTATTGGCAGGGGCGATGACACGGCAGCAGTTTGGGATTATGCAGAGCAAGATATATCCTGTGTATTTCAGGGCCATGGCTTGTAGCATTGGGTTGGCTTTCTTGGCGCACGTGTTGGGCAATAGGAAAAGGATGTTTTCAAGCACGGTTGAAATGTTGCAGGCCTATAATCTATTGGCATCGCTTTTAATGGTTTCCGTCAATGCGCTATACTTGGAGCCACGAGCCACCAAGGTACTTTAGCTTTATGCTCAAATTGCTCTCGATCGGTCCCCTTCATAATCTCATTTTTCCTGCATTGAATTAAAACAAAAACAAAAAACAAATTAATTTGCTCGGTTATTTGACAAGGTTCGAACTTGAAAATTAGTATTCTACCATTGAAGCATAAAACTTTCTCCATTTCCATTTCTTTTCGTTGTGCATTTCAGGTGATGTTTGAGAGGATGAAGATGGAGAAGGAAGAAGGAAGAGGAAGGGAGGACTTTACTGCTGAGCCCAGCCAGGTCTCTGAGGCGCAGCCTGAGCCAGTTGCTGATGCTGCAGCTTCAACTACAACCAGCACGGCCCCTGCAGCGCGAGCAGAGCAGGAAGTGGTCAGGTCTCGGGTTTGTAGACTAAATCACAAGCTAAAGAAGCTAAACTCCTACTCTTCTTTCCTCAACATACTCACCTTGGTGGCTCTCAATTGGCATCTTGTTTACCTCGGCCAGCTTCTTCACTTGATCACCTGATAATGGAGCAACCTGTTTTCTATAATATTGTACGTTGTTTATATATATATATGATATGTTGCTGCTGTGTATATGATGCTTGTAAAGTTGTACTCTTGGTTTTGTAAAACGCAAACTTTAGTAGAGAAGCCTTCTTGAATTTTCTGTGTAATGTTACAATAATGAATGAAATTTTGTAAGGAAAAATCCACAGGCAACGTGACAAGAAAAAGGTCATGTACTGCTACAGATTGTTTGTAGTGTTGTTGACAGGTTATAACCAAGTCAAGATGATCAAGACATGAAAGAAGTGATGTTAATTACTACTTTGTTATTTTCTTAATATTCCTAGCTCTATTATTTTCTTTGTTGCGGAGCTTGGCATAATTTTAAGAGTAATGCAATTCTTCACAATTATTTATTACCTTTATTTTACATTTATTTATTATACTTATTTCATACCTTAGTCGGTGTGTGAGTAACATTACTCTAATTTTAAGGTTTGATAGTATATATATATATATATATATATATGTTTTTTAACATTTTTTTTATGTGAAATGTTACTCTTTTACACCTATTTATTATATTTTTTTATACTGATTTCTGAGGCATATTTAAGTGATTTTTTAAACCGTAGAATCTAAAACATGCAATTTAATCCCATTTGTAAAATCTTGCTGACTCGATGCATAACATCACACGAATCATCAGCTAACAAGTCTAAAAAATAATCCCAAAATCCTTATATAACCAATACAAAACAAATAAATAAGATCCCCAAAAAATATTTTATTTCTTCAATGGGAAAATAACACAGATTCTACGATGTTCTTGATAAAATGGGGTTCATTGAAATTGGACTTGTTAGGATTAGAACATGTGTCCAATAACAAGACGCATGGACGTGTCTCAATCCACTGGGCCCAAGTCAGAGGAGATTCTACTATGTTACTGTTAAAATGGGGTTTAGTTTGGGTCCAACTCTAATTGGAACTGGACCTGGACCTGTTAGGATTGGAACTGGACCTGGACCTGTTAGGATTGGAACATGTGTCCCACAATATCACACAGGGACTCATGTCCCAATCCATTGAACCCAAGTCCAATCCAATAAAACGTGCAGAGTTGTTGCGGTATGTAATATATTTTCAAGCAAGACTGATAAAGTATGATATCTCATACACTAGTAATGTTAAAATAAAGACTCATGTTCTCAATGCGGCTTTTAAAATGACCTGTTTACTAATCATTTTAAAAGCCGCATCAGTTTTAAAAGGATACAAGAAGAATATGAAAATAACATTTAGCATTATTCCTCGTACCCCAATGGATGTCATAAACTCCCAAAACTGTACTGGAAATAGTTTATGTAGAAATTTGTTAGAACTTGAAGTGCTTCCAACAACCAAAGCAATGAATTCTCAAAAACTCTAAAACATAAAGCGGCATCTAAATTCTAAAACTTTTGCAAAGAAATCCCTAAAATTGCACGTCTAATCATACAATATCAAGTAAAACTAATCATAACCAAGACATAAGATGTCAATTGATCAAAACAAATAGAAAGAAGAAAATAACACCCGAATTATACAACTAGGCCCCATTTTTCAGAGCATCGTACAATATTAGCAAACAAAAAGTTTTTTTTTTTAGAGAACAAAAAAAAAATTTGGTGATAGACAAAATAAAATAAAAAGAGTAATTTAAATTGATATATACTTTGCAATTGTAAGGAGCGCATGTTTTTCAGTTTGATCTTGAGTACGTAATAAATATGGAGGAAAGGAGAAAAAACTTACAAGAGCTCCATAAGATCAGTTAACTCATCTGTCCAACTGATTAATGATTCCACTTAGCTTGCCTTGGTGCTTCCATTTGGTGATGCATCAACATCATTTGGCTTTGACAATCTTCTAGTCATAAAGTCACTGGAATGGGACAATTTTTTTTCTTCTGATTGGTAGTAGAATGAGACAATTTGGCTTGGATGCCCACTGTGCAACATAAAAATGGAATAGGAATAAGTTTCTTAAAATTCTGATTTCTTGATGGCTAAAAGCTGCAGGAAAGAGGAAAAAAAAAGGAATAAACTAAAAACAAGTGGAAAGTTCGAGACCTGCTAGGTGTATGTGTAACTTAAAAAATTCCCATTAACCAATGAGAAAATACTAACATTTGGAGGAAATATATAGTAACAAGACAACGAACGATATCATTAAGGTTGTGGTAGATACCTGACTCTTTATGATCAGTTTGATTCTTGACATAGTTGATTATTTGGAGTTTGGCTGTCCTTTTTAGCTTCCATTTCCCAAGTCTTACCCCTTTACCTGCTTCACAATTAGATGTCTACCTCATCAAATCCAAATCTGCAGAACAGCGATGCTTCTGCATCCCTGAATTTGAGGCTGGAACAGATCATACCTAGGATCACTAAACCAAGTAATTTACTCTTATTGAAACTACCAGTAATCCCCACAAGAGCAAGAACCTTCTCTAAAATGATGGAAGCGAATTGGGTCTCGAAGAATTATCTCTCTCTTTTCCAGCTTCGAGAAGAGCTTCATCATTATATGGCAATCTCGGCAGACTCTCAAGTTCTTCATCACCCTCACAGGAGCTGATGCTGGCAGATTGATAATCCCAAAAGTCACAGCTAACTTTTCACTGTGGTAGTTCACCACTGTGCTAACTTTGAGTTTGGGTTCAGAGATACTAGAAATAGGCTTCTCTTCTATACGATCTATTTTGTCTAACCTCCCCAACATCTCCTCTAATTTTGCATATATTGCTTGACTCATTGGGTGAGATCGATCACCTGCCAAAAAAGAATGAACTTTGTTCCCTACCTCAATCCAACTTAGACCAGGTTCCTTCTTTACTCCTCGAACTTTCATCAATTCCCTAATTTTTGTAGCATGTAGTTCTATCCCTGCATCATTGTAGATGTTGTAAAGAAGCACATAAGATGCAGAGGCCCAAGGTTCAAGCTCAATTACTCTCTCTGCAACACGTTTGCCAGTGACAGTGTCCATGTAAACCCTGCAAGCACCCAACAAGGCTCGCCACATCACTGGATCTTCCTCAAAGCCTGAGTTCAGAATGAAACTTTCCGCATCAGCTAACTTCCCAGCACGACCCAGGAGGTCAACAATGCAGGCACAGTGCTTTACATTAGCTGTCATGCCGTAATCTTTCTTCATGCTCTCAAAGTATCTGCAATGAACAAGGATAGTGAAACCACAACAAATAAGTGTGTGCAAAAGCATCTTTAAATTTCATAACTTCACACTGCTTTAGGTTGTATAACCTAGCTAGGTAGTTTGAAAAAAAAAAAAAAAAAAAGCAAATAACTCACAGTTTCATGGATAAAGTCCATATTCTATGATTCTATCTAAAGTATAATTCAACTTTGGATCAATTCACAACTTATCAAAATTACTTTTCAAATCAACTCCTAGTTTCAGAAAAATTACTCATTGAAAACAAATTTTTCCTATGCATGATGCCTATCCAACCAAAACACCAACCAAAGGAAACAAATTACAAATATTTATGAAAAGGTGAAAAGGCTTTATAAGCCTACCGTAATCCTTCTTCAACACAACCCCCATGACTACAAGCAGTTAGAACTCCAAGGAATGTAATGTGGTTTGGTTCAATTCCACAATCCTTCATCAACTCAAAAAGCCTAAAAGCTATTCTTGCACATCCATGTTGCGCATTGCTACTGATCATCACAGACCAGGATACCACATCCGGATTCTCCATCTCTTCAAAGGTCAGATTAGCAGAATTGATATCTCCAGACTTTGCATACATGCAAATTTGTGAATTTTGAGTAACAGTAAAATTCCCAATACCCGTTTTTATTGCATATCCCTGAATCTGCTGTCCAGATCTTGGTGTCGCCGAATTGGCACAAGCACCCAATACACTTGATATTATGAACTCATCTGGTTTCCTTCCAGAAGAGAGCAGTTCATAGAACAAAGCCAAAGCACTTCCAAAATGCCCATTCTGAATATAACCTGTGATCATAGATGTCCATGAGACAATATCTTGCTTAGGAGTTGAAGTAAAACATTTGACTCCATCCTCAACTGAACCCAACAAAAAGTACAAATCAATAAGCGCACTTCCAATGAACTCGTCAGACTGAAGATTCCTCTTGCAAATTTGAGCTTGAATTTGCTTTCCATACTCAAAAGCTTCAACACCATTACAAGCTTTGAGCATGCTTGAGAATGTAAACTTTGAAGGCTTCATTCCTTGTCTTTGCATCTCAGAGAAAAGATTGAAAGCTTCATTTGCATATTCATCATAAATGGTATCATCTTGGAGGAATCCAGCGATCATGGCATTATAGATGATGACGCTTTGGTTGGGCATCAGTTTGAAAATTTGGATTGCATCAACCAAACCACCACTCTTTGCATACATAACAAGTAATCCAGTAGCAACAACATCATCTGAATCCAGCCCAAGTTTGACTGAGCAGGCATGAAGTGCTTTTCCGTAATGTTTTGAATCCATAAAATGTGTGCAACAAGCCTTTAGGACACTTCCCAGTGTATAAGTATTCAATTTCAACCCAGATCGGTGCATTTTTCCTAGAAGTTTCAACATTTCCTCATTGGCACCAATTCTGACAAACCCAGCAATCATTGAATTCCAAGAAACTTCATCCAAGTCATCAGAACTCTCGAACAAAAGCCTGGCCCTATTAACCTCACCACATTTTGAGTACATATCAATGAGCGAATTGGTTACAAACACTTTAGCACCCAATCCACTCACGATAACTGACCCCTGAATCAGCTTACCCAACTCAAGATCCCCAGTTTGACCACACGCATTTAGAGCACCTGCAAAGGTGAACTTATCAAGTATCAAACCAGCAACCCTTGCTGCATTAAACACTCCTATGGCCTTATCATAAAAACCCATCTGTGTATAACCAGAAATCAGAGAATTATGAGAAATAACATTGCGTTTTGGCATTTTATCGAACAACTGACGAGCCGTGTTTATGTCACCACATTTACAATACATATGGAGAAGATTATTCAGCAGAAACAGACATGGTTTAAAAGCACTTTTGATCATGTGGGCATGAACAAGCTTCCCATGAATAGGAGACCAGGATTTGATAGATAACTGGACCAGTTTTGTATAGGTCACCGAGTCTAAAGAAAAGTTTTGTATACGACATGGCTGAGAATGTTGTAATGGGTTGGGCAACGGCACAGTTTGCGGCAACGCGGCGGAAGGGTTCCTGGGTTGTCTGAGCCCGGGAAATGTCATGGGGTGGAAGACAAAGTCGGGCTTTGTGGGTTTTGTTCCTTGGAGTTAGAGCAACATGTTTCTAGAGTTTACCGCTTCGTTGCCATGGATTTCAAATGATGATTTGAATTTTGAAAGGTTTAATAATATTATGTGGTCTGTTCGCTCGGAACCTCGCCTTGGCTTTGGACGGGTACAGATACTCTCTACATCATTGAAATGGAAATAAAATTGTATTTGATTGATAATTTAAGAGTCAAAACCACTTGGTATATAGAGTTTTTAAGTTAAGAAATTTTTTTTTTAATGAAAGCTTAACTTTTAAGCTTCTATTCAAAAGTGTGTTTTGTTCATTTTTTTAGTTTTTTATATCATTAAAAATGTTTTCAATTTTTTTATTAAACGAGTATTTTTTTTTTAAACAATTTTTTTGAATGTTAAACGTAAATTTAAACTCCTTAATAAGTACTAAGTTGACCCTTTTTTATTTATTTTTTTTATTTATTGTTACAATATATATATATACTTCAAATGAAGGGCGCCCCACAACCAATTTTAAGTTGTACGATCACTTCAATAAACAATCAAAAACGTTTTTTTTATTACAATATTGCTGCCCCGGATGACTTGACATTCATTCAAAGCAGAAGAACACACAAATATACGAAAATATGCAAAGGGAGTATTCAAATCCTGAGAAAGTTTGGTAAGCACGTTGTCCAACTACTCCTCCTCCTTGGACTATCTATATATATACATATAAACCCAGGTTAATTCCTACGACGTCTTTCACTTCCTATCATTCAGAAAGTTGTTCAAACACTAATTAAGCACCAAAATAGAAGATGCAAGACACTAGCATAGTCTTACTCCCAGCTCCAGGCATGGGGCACATGATTTCTATGGTTGAGCTTGGCAAGCTTATCCTCCACCACTACGCTCAAAAGTTTTCCATCACCATTATCTACACCACAGGCTCTTTTCTGGATAGCCCAAGCATCACCTCCTACATCCACCGTGTCTCCCAATCTAACCCCTCCATCTCCTTCCACCCTTTACCCTCTGTCTCCGTTGACACTGCCCCAACTCGCAGCCTCCCCGCCAAAGCTTTCGAGTTTATACGCCTCAGCTTAGCCAAGTATGCCCCTCAGGCACTCCAACAAATCTCCAACTCATCGAATATTCGTGCCGTTATCATCGACCTTTTCTGCACCACTGCTCTTCCCATAGCCAAAGATCTCAACCTTCCTGTTTATTATTTCTACACTTCTGGTGCTTATGCTCTCGCTGCCTTCTTATACTTCCCCAAGATTCACGAGCAAACCAACAAGAGCTTCAAGGACCTCACCACCACCGAGCTTCACTTCCCAGGAATATCGTCACCGTTGAAAGCGACCCATATGCCTAAATCGACACTCGACCGTGACGACCCTGCCTATTGGGACATGCTCTATTTCTGTTCACATCTTCCAAAATCAAATGGAATTATAGCTAACACGTTTGAGGACCTGGAGCCAAAAGCCTTAAAGGCCATTGCTGATGGCGTGTGCGTTCCTGATTCGCAAACTCCGCCTGTTTATTGTATAGGTCCTTTGATTGCAGATGCAGAGGAGCGAGCAGGTGAAGATGGAAATCAATGTTTGTCATGGCTTGACAGCCAACCGAGTAGAAGTGTTGTGTTCTTGTGCTTTGGCAGCCTAGGATCGTTCTCCGCGGCACAAGTGAAAGAGATAGCCCATGGGTTGGAAAGGAGCGGGCAGAGATTCTTCTGGGTGTTGAAAAAGCCAACACAAGATGAGAAAACCAAGCACACTGAGAAGAGTACTGCGGAGTTCGATTTGGAAGGTGTGTTGCCAAAAGGGTTCATGGAGAGAACCAAAGATAGGGGCATGGTGGTGAAGTCCTGGGCACCCCAAGTGGCAGTGCTGAGAAAACAAGCCGTTGGGGGGTTCGTGACTCACTGTGGCTGGAACTCGGTGTTGGAGGCGGTGGTTGCAGGAGTGCCGATGGTGGCTTGGCCGCTCTATGCCGAGCAGCACCTGAACAGGAATATTTTGGTGAATGATATGAAGATGGCTATTGACTTGGAGCAGAGAGAGGATGATGGGTTTGTGAGTGGGGATGAGTTGGAGAGAAGGATTAAGGAGTTGATGGAGTCGGAACAAGGGAGAGAGCTCCGGGGAAAAAGCTGGAAGATGAGAGAAATGGCTTTGGCTGCTTTGGGATCAGCTTCTGGCTCATCTACCAGAGCCCTGGCCAAGTTTGTTGAAGCACTGTAAATCTGTAATTGAGTGGCTTTTGGATGTAGCATCTGTTCGATTCTTAATATCTTTTTTTTTTCATTAAATGCATCGTGCATTTCAAGTTTCTTGATTGACAACGTTTGGACGAGGAAAATTTTTATCATTGTTAATATCGTATAGTGGTAGACTTCCAAATTGTTGATATCAATAAGGTCGATGTGAGGTCTCAGTACTATTCATGATTGGAAATGGTCAAGAGAAATTAAAGGTAAATCTATCAAGTATCAAAGCAGCAACTCTTGCTTCCTTAAACACTCACATGGCCTTATCATAAAAACTCATCTGGGTATTACCGGAAATCAGAGAATTATAGGAAATGTCATTGGGTTTTGGCATTTTATCTGTTGAAATATATATAAAATATAAAATACTAAAATATAAGAGAAATAACAGAGGGCAGAAGCGGATAGAGACGTATGAGCTACATCTTGTATATTCACTGTATCAATCAATATTACATAACTCTCTATTTATAGAGAGACAATGAGTAGTGACCAAGAAACCCAAATTAAACCCTAAAATACATAAGGAAATAAATAAACCCTACATTACAAATTAAATAACGGAAATATAAAATATTCTAATAAAGGAAATAATATATTCTAACATCCCCCCTCAAACTCAAGGTGTAAGCTTGAGTTTGGAAAAGAGAATAAATTGAAGGCATCTGAAGTCGATGGTTGGATCAAGACAATGCCGGCGAGAAAGGCTGAAAGTGACGGCCGGAGAAATACCGGAGAATAGAGACAAGCTGCTAAAAGAATCCGGTTAAGGGCCAAGCCGCAACTGACAATGACGGTCGAAGAACGAAAACTAGTCATTAAATCCCTTGAAGGGCCAAACCACATTGTGCCAGGGTTCGCCAATAACAAAGACGAGAAAGGCTGAAAGTGACGGCCGGAGAAATACCGGAGAACGTAGACAAGCCACTAAAAGAATCCGGTGAAGGGCCAAGCCGCAACTGACAATGAGGCCGGAGAACGAAAACTAGCCGTTAAAATTCCCGTGAAGGGCCAAAACCGCATTGTGCCAAGATTCGCTAATGAATAAAGCCGTGGATCGCAACAGAATTAAGAGATCATCAGAAGAGAATGCTAGAAAACGCCATAGAAACATCATAAGACTTTTATTGAAAGCCACAGAAACAGAAACGTGACTCTGATACCATGTTAAAATATATATAAAATATAAAATACTAAAATATAAAAGAGAAAGAAAAGAGAGCGGAAGCGGAGAGAGACGTATGGGTTATATCTTGTATATTCACTATATCAATCAATATTACATAACTCTCTATTTATAGAGAGACAATGAGTAGTGACCAAGAAACCCAAATTAAACCCTAAAATACGTAAGGAAAGAAATAAACCCTACATTACAAATTAAATAACGGAAATATAAAATATTCTAACAAAGAAACAGCTGACGAGCCGTATATCACCACATTTACAATACATACGCACTTTTGATCATGTGGGTGGGCATCAATCATGAGCAAGCTTGCCAAAGATAAGAGAACCAGATTTGACAGATAACTGGCTGAGAATGTTGTTGTGGGTTGGGCATATGGTACAGTTGGCGGCAACGTGGCGGAAGGGATCCTTTCCGGGTTGCCTGAGCCCGTGAAATGTAATGCTGTGGAAGACAAATTCGGGCTTTGTGGATTTTGTTCCTGGGAGCAACATGTTCATTGAGGTTACCACTTCGTTGCTATGGATTTCAAAGGAGAATTTGAAGGGTTTAATGGACAAGTATTCACGCAATTACTTGCCCAAATTGTTAGCAATTGGGGTAAGTAACATAAGAGATTATATGAAATTCGTTTGTTCGAATAAATGGTTAGACATTCAACAATTTATTTAGGTATATAAATTTCATATGAAATTTCTTACATTCAAATTATTAACAATTCAAACATGTAATTATTATGAATCTCAATCCTTAATGTTATGTGGTTTGTCTGTCCTAAACCTCACCTTGGCTTATGACGTGATAGCTCGAACACATGAATCCATTCCCTAGTAATTCCCGCCTTCCCATATTCCATTCCCCCATGCCATCTATTTTCCGTTGAACTGGTATTGGTGATTGGTCTTTCCTGGAAGAACTCTCTATGGGCTAGTAAGAAGGCGTGTTCAAGCTCTCTTTTAGATGGAAGCTGAAAGAGTATCTCAAATAGACTTTCTTTTCGATATTAATTGACCAGTCTCTATGTTTGTTGGATTTTTTTTGCCACACTAACACTGAGAGATAAAAATATGGTCTATAACATTACTTTTTTTAAAGTCAAAATTATGTTTTTAAACAAAATTTTGAAAAATAAGTAATTCTGTAAGAGTAATAATATATATCAGATTTTTTATCTTACAATCATCCTATTGCTAACAATCTCAACTAACTCTTAATATATATATATATATATTAACAATAAATTATCCAAGGGTTAGTTGACAACTATTAATCAACAATGATGAATAAAAATTCAAGCCAACCCTTAATTATTATTATTTTTTTAAGTAAGAATTGATCAAGTTTGGTTGGGATGATATAAAACCCTTTTAATTGCCAATAGGGGTGGCTCAAGCCACCGCATCATTTTTTTTGGTTTTTTTTTTCATGAGGCATATGGGCCACTTAGCAGTTTTTGATGAGTGTGATGTGTCTTTCTGTTAAAATTTTTGAGGGAGGTATCATCTCGATATTTAGGCTCAAAACATGTGTCATGTAAGACACTTTTGAGAACCCAATGATAATGTTCCTTATCACCGGTACATCAAAGATACTTAATCCTTTAGAAGTGACAAAAATTTCTTCCAAATTAGTTTGAAAAAAATTTCCTTCAGTTTACTTGGTGATAAGTGTCATATTTCACATTTTTTTTTTAATATTTTTAAAAGTTATTTATTGTCATTCTACTAAAATAAGAACTTAAACATTATTTTTTTAAAAAAACTTAAAGATATTGAATAATACTTGCCACTTATTGAAATAGGTGGAAGATTTGAAACTGCTAACCCTATTTACAATAATGAGCTTAAACTTGGTATCTGGGATGAGGTAAAATGGAACATATTTATTTAATGGCCTAAATTAAATTTTATGGGATTTAATAATAATAACATATTTAAATGACTTGTCACAGTCTAAATTAAATTAAATGAAGCAACTTGTGCAAACTGAGGACCCGGGACAGTTTCCCTAAATTTAAGAAGGCAACTAGGAAAGTTTGGTATATATGCACTTTCACCTAAACAAGTAGTTGACAAATATGTGTGTGTGTGTGGAATATATCTCACCTTCCTGGCTATCATCCTATCTCTATCTCTTCCTTCCACTCGATCAAACACACAACCAAAAACAAAAGTAGCCAAGTAAAAATAGAAGATGCCAGACACCATCGTCCTCCTCCCAGCTCCAGACATGGGGCACATCATCTCCATGGTTGAGCTCGGCAAGCTCATCCTCCACCACTACGCTCACAAATTCTCCATCACCATCCTCATCACCACCGGTTCCATTATGGACAGTCCAGGCGTCACCTCCTACATCCACCGTGTCTCCCAATGCACACCCTCCATCTCCTTCCATCGCTTACCCTCTGTCTCCGTAGACACCACCCCAACTCGCAGCCGCGCCGCCATAGCGTTCGAGCATATCCGCCTCAGCTTAGCCCATGCCACAGATTCACTCCAACAAATCTCCTCCTCATCCACCATTCGTGCCCTTATCATCGACCTTTTCTGCACCTCTGCTCTTCCCACAGCAAAAAATCTCAACCTTCCTGTTTATTATTTCCACACTTCTGGTGCTTATGCTCTCGCTGCCTTCTTATACTTCCCCAAGATTCACGAGGAAACCACCAAGAGCTTCAAGGACCTCACCACCACCGAGCTTCACTTCCCAGGAATATCGTCACCGTTGAAAGCGACACAGATGCTTGAACCGACTCTCGATCGTGACGACCCTGCCTATTGGGACATGCTCTATTTCTGTTCACATCTTCCAAAATCAAATGGGATTATAGCTAACACGTTTGAGGACCTGGAGCCCAAAGCCTTAAAGGCCATTGCTGATGGCGTGTGCGTTCCTGATTCGACAACTCCGCCTGTTTATTGTATAGGTCCTTTGATTGCAGATGCAGAGGAGCGAGCAGGTGAAGATGGAAATGAATGTTTGTCATGGCTTGACAGCCAACCGAGTGGAAGTGTTGTTTTCTTGTGCTTTGGGAGCCGAGGATCGTTCTCGGTGGTACAAGTGAAAGAGATTGCCCATGGGTTGGAAAGGAGTGGGCAGAGATTCTTGTGGGTGGTGAAAAAGCCGCCACGCGATGAGAAAACCAAGCAGGCTGAGAATTTTACTGCGGAGTTCGATTTGGAAGGTCTGTTGCCAGAAGGGTTCCTTGAGAGAACCAAAGATAGGGGCATGGTGGTGAAGACGTGGGCACCCCAAGTGGGTGTGCTTAGAAAAGAATCAGTTGGTGGGTTCGTGACTCACTGTGGGTGGAACTCGGTGTTGGAGGCGGTGGTTGCAGGAGTGCCGATGGTGGCTTGGCCGCTCTATGCCGAGCAGCACCTGAACAGGAACGTTTTGGTGAATGATATGAAGATGGCTATTGAGTTGGAGCAGAGGGAGGAGGATGGGTTTGTGAGTGGGGATGAGTTGGAGAGAAGGGTTAGGGAATTGATGGAGTCTGAACAAGGGAGAGAGCTTAGGGAAAAAAGCAGGAAGATGAAAGAAATGGCTTTGGCTGCTTTGGGATCAGCATCTGGTTCATCTACCAGAGCCCTGGCTAAGTTCGTTGAAGCACTGTAATTGAGTGGGGTTGGGATGTGGATTGACGTTGATTGATGAGATGGAGTGGCTTTTGGTTTTTACATTTTTATGTGGATGAGTTTGGTTGGAAACCTGAGAGAAAGTGTTTGATTAATGATGACCCTCTGAATGGGATGCTATTGTAGAGAGTGGACTAAAGAATTGGAGGAGTAAAGGCTTGAATGCTGTATTACTTGACTTCTTTTGAGTGCTTTAGTTTACAATCTCTGGAAGGAGATAAGTAATTGAAGGCATGGGAATCAATTGCAAACCGAGGAAGAGCTTATCCAATGGCAAATTTCAGACAAGTATGGAAATATCTAGTGTGTTGGGGCTGCTGTTTTGGTTGAAGGTATCTTCTGAAGTTGCTGCAGATGTAGAGCATTGTTGGAGCTTTTGTGGAGTAAAATAGGTAGATTGGCATTGGGCTGCTTGTTCTTTTTGTGCGTCGGGTTTCAATTATTGGCTGGAGGTACAGAGGCTGTCAGATACTGCTTCTTTTTGATATAGCTAGTGCTGAGTTTTTCCAGATTTTCTGTTTTCTGGGAATTGACTTTTATAGTTGCTGTATAGTTTGGATATTCCTGAATGAATGCATAGTTTAGCGTTTAGGAGACATGTTGGTGTTTCTTGAAAGTTTCTGGCTAAAAACTGCTAGAATACTCATTGTCCATTTACTCATTCATAAAAATAACGAAGTATTGAAAGTCGGTTTTGGTAATTAGTCTTTTCGTAAGAGTATTAATTAAATAATAATTATTATTATTAGTTTTTTTTTATAAGTTTAACTTTGAAGCTTAACTCCGTGTGAAGAGAGTATAAAATTATTAATTAAATAATTAAATTTACTTATTTCTATAAGCTCTTGGAAGATGGAGAAAATATCTCTTAGTTGGCCTTACTCCTTTTTACACTTATTTACAACATAACTCTCACCTCTCATTTGGCCACACATGTACATACTACCTTTGCACCGGAGAATAAAAAGTTGCACCGGAGAATAAAAAGAGATAGAAGAGAAGGATAGTGGATTCTTCTCCTTCCTCCACAAAAGACCTGGCAAAGGCCTCTCTCTCTCATTTCTTCTATACCTCACTCAACAATTCATGAATACTAGAGGCAAATTTTTATTATATTTTTTATCAACAAATAAGGATGCTAACATAAGCATCAGAGAGTCTTTGACTTCAACCGAAGACTCTTTGACCTCATTTTTGTTTTGCAGGAATTTCATTGTCGTATAAGAGGTTCTTCACAGTTTAGCCATCAAAAAAATTATAGGGTAGCAAATTCTTGGACCAGAAAACACTCCAACAAAAGGGTTTGTTATTAGTAATTCGCTAATTTTTTTTTTCTTTAAAATTATATTTAGTTCCTTAAGTTTAAATTTTATTTAAATTTTAAAAATAAAGTCTTTAAATTTTGTTCAAATTTTAAATGCATTACTCCATCATTTTACAATCAAAGTTAACGATTTGTAATTTATTAGGTATATCTCATTTTGACACTCCTGTATCTGTATTAGCCTCCAATGTCATATCATCAATAAGTATCTCATCTTTAAAAAAACAAAAACAAAAAATAGGCTAAAAGAATAAAGAGTAATGATATCATGGGTTCCTATGAGCTATTTTAAGTAATTTTCAACAATATTAACTAATCTAAAAGTAAATTGAGAGAGACATTAATATGATGAAAGAGTAGTATAATGAGGATTACTCTTCCTCGAAAACAAAGGTCGGAAGACTCGGAACGAAAGAAACAAAACCATCTTATATATTCGTTGTTATGTGAATCTTCTGACTTTGAAGATTGATCCTCACCAATAATGTGAACTAGTTGCGGTGACCCAAAAAACTATAGGGCTTCTCCTTATAAGGATAATTACAATAATAATAATAATAATAATAATAATAATTATGTAAATCAGAGGAAAAGATACAAAAAAATAAAAATAAAAAAAATAAAAAATAAAAAAAGAAAGAAGGTGTAGTTTTAAATATGTTTGAGTTGGTCCAGTTTCTGCCATTGACAAATGAGAAGTGAAGTATCATTTTAAAACTATTTAAAACTAGGCCTTCTGTTTTTTATTTTATTTTTTTTGGGGAGGAAGAAATTACTTTTTACCTCCCCAAAGTTGACAGAGATTTTCAATTTTAATCTCAAAATTTCAATTTTTGCAATTCACCCTCCAAAGTTTAAAATTTTTACAATTTGACCAATTGTATCCAAAACTTCTTATATTGCCCATAATTTTTTATTTTTTTAGTTTTAATAAAAAATTTTAAAAAAATTCGGGGTGATTTTGGCCATCTAGCCATTTTTGCACAACTAAATTTGTTGTTGTTTTTTTTTTTTTTTTTTTGAATGATTAAACATACACTTAATCTGAATCCCGCTCATGAATTACATTTCCATTAATCATGAGCAAAAATCCATTATTTTTCTTGAAACAGATGTACCGAGAAAATCATTTTCCCTTTTAATCACATTTCGCAATTACTTCCAAACGCTATCCAAGTGCCTCAACAAACTTGGCCAGGGCTCTGGTAGATGAACCAGATGCTGATACCAAAGCAGCCAAAGCCATTTCTCTCATCTTCAAACTTTTTCCCCTGAGCTCTCTCCCTTGTTCGGACTCCATCAGCTCCTTAACCCTTCTCTCCAACTCATCCCCACTCACAAACCCATCATCCTCCCTCTGGTCCAAGTCAATAGCCATCTTCATTTCATTCACCAAAATGTCCCTGTTCATGTGCTGCTCGGAATAGAGCGGCCAAGCCACCATCGGCACTCCTGCAACCACCGCCTCCAACACCGAGTTCCACCCACTGTGAGTTACGAACCCCCCAACTGATTCCTTTCTCAGCACACCCACCTGGGGTGCCCACGTCTTCACCACCATGCCCCTATCTTTGGTTCTCTCCAGGAACCCTTCTGGCAACACACCCTCCAAATCGAACTCCGCAGTAAAATTCTCAGCCTGCTTGGTTTTCTCATCGCGTGGTGGCTTTTTCACCACCCACAAGAATCTCTGCCCACTCCTTTCCAACCCATGGGCAATCTCATTCACCTGTCCCACCGATAACGATCCGCGGCTCCCAAAGCACAAGAAAACAACACTTCCACTCGGTTGGCTGCCAAGCCATGACAAACATTCATTTCCATCTTCACCTGTTGGCTCCTCTGCATCTGCAATCAAAGGACCTATACAATAAACAGGCGGAGTTGGCGAATCAGGAACGCACACGCCATCAGCAATGGCCTTTAAGGCTTTTGACTCCAGGTCATCAAATGTGTTGGCTATGATCTCATTTGATTTTGGAAGATGTGAACAGAAATAGAGCATGTCCCAATAACCAGGGTCGTCACGGTCGAGTGTTGGTTCAGGCATATGTGTCGCTTTCAACGGCGACGATATTCCTGGGAAGTGAAGCTCAGTGGCGGTGAGGTCCTTGAAGCTTAGGAGTTGAAGTAAAACATTTGACTCCATCCTCAACTGAACCCAACAAAAAGTACAAATCAATAAGCGCACTTCCAATGAACTCGTCAGACTGAAGATTCCTCTTGCAAATTTGAGCATGAATTTGCTTTCCGTACTCAAAAGCTTCAACACCATTACAAGCTTTCAGCATGCTTGAGAATGTAAACTTTGAAGGCTTCATTCCTTGTCTTTGCATCTCAGAGAACATTGAAAGCTTCATTTGCATATTCATCATAAATGGTATCATCTTGGAGGAATCCAGCGATCATGGCATTATAGATGATGACGCTTTGGCTGGGTATCAGTTTGAAAATTTGGATTGCATCAACCAAATCACCACTCTTTGCATACATAACAAGTAATCCAGTAGCAACAACATCATCTGAATCCAGCCCAAGTTTGACTGAGCAGGAATGAAGTGCTTTTCCGTAATGTTTTGAATCCATAAAATGTGGGCAACAAGCCTTAAGGACACTTCCCAGTGTATAAGTATTCAATTTCAATCCAGATCGGTTCATTTTTCCTAGAAGTTTCAACATTTCCTCATTGGCACCAATTCTGACAAACCCAGCAATCATTGAATTCCAAGAAACTTCATCCAAATCATCAGAAATCTCGAACAAAAGCCTGGCCCTATTAACCTCACCACATTTTGAGTACATATCAATGAGCGAATTGGTTACAAACACTTTAGCACCCAATCCACTCACGATAACTGACCCATGAATCAGCTTACCCAACTCAAGATCCCCAGTTTGACCACACGCATTTAGAGCACCTGCAAAGGTGAACTTATCAACTATCAAACCAGCAACCCTTGCTGCATTAAAGATTTCCATGGTCTTATCATAAAAACCCATCTACGTATAACCAGAAATCAGAGAATTATACGAAATAACCTTGCGTTTTGGCATTTTATCGAACAACTGACGAGCCGTGTTTATGTCACCACATTTACAATACATATGGAGAAGATTATTCAGCAGAAACAGACATGGTTTAAAAGCACTTTTGATCATGTGGGCATGAGCAAGCTTCCCATATATAGGAGACCAGGATTTGATAGATAACTGGACCAGTTTTGTATAGGTCACCGAGTCTAAAGAAAAGTTTTGTATACGACATGGCTGAGAATGTTGTAGTGGGTTGGGCAATGGCACAGTTTGGGCAATGGTACAGATACTCTCTATATCATTGAAATGGGAATAAAATTGTATTTGATTGATAATTTAAGAGTCAAAACGACCTTTAAAGTTTGTTTGAGATTTTGTAAATAGAGTTTTTTAGTAAGAATTGTTTTTTTATTTTATTTTTTTAACGAAAGCTTTTTATTCAAAAGTGCATTTTGCTCCTTTTTAAATTATTAAAAACGCTAACAAATGAATTTTTTTTTTTAAACAAATTTTTTAAATTTTAAACGCACATTTAAGCCCCCAATAAGAACTAAGTCGACCTCTTTTTTTTTTTTTTAATTTGTGCCCCACCACAAATTTTAAGTTGTACGATCACTTCAAAAAACAATCAAAAACTTTGTTTTTATTACAATATTGCTGCCCGGATGACTTGACATTCATTCAAAGCAGAAGAACCCACCAATATACGAATATATGCGAAGGGAATATTCAAATCCTGAGAAAGTTGGGTAAGCACGTTGTCCAACTACTCCTCCTTGGCCTATCTATATATATACAGATAAACCCAGGTTAATTCCTACGACGTCTGTCACTTCCTATCATTCAGAAAGTTGTTCAAACACTAATTAATTAAGCACCAAAATAGAAGATGCAAGACACTAGTATAGTCTTACTCCCAGCTCCAGGCATGGGGCACATGATTTCTATGGTTGAGCTCGGCAAGCTTATCCTCCACCACTACGCTCAAAAGTTTTCCATCACCATCATCTACACCACAGGCTCTGTTCTGGATAGCCCCAGCATCACCTCCTACATCCACCGTGTCTCCCAATCTAACCCCTCCATCTCCTTCCACCCATTACCCTCTGTCTCTGTTGACACTGCCCCAACTCGCAGCCTCCCCGCCAAAGCTTTCGAGTTTATGCGCCTCAGCTTAGCCAAGTATGCCCCTCAGGCACTCCAACAAATCTCCAACTCATCCAATATTCGTGCCGTTATCATCGACCTTTTCTGCACCACTGCTCTTCCCATAGCCAAAGATCTCAACCTTCCTGTTTATTATTTCTACAGTTCTGGTGCCTATGCTCTCGCTGCCTTCTTATACTTCCCCAAGATTCACGATCAAACCAACAAGAGCTTCAAGGACCTCACCACCACCGAGCTTCACTTCCCAGGAATATCGTCACCGTTGAAAGCGACTCATATGCCTGAACCAACACTCGACCGTGACGACCCTGCCTATTGGGACATGCTCTATTTCTGTTCACATCTTCCAAAATCAAATGGGATTATAGCTAACACGTTTGAGGACCTGGAGCCAAAAGCCTTAAAGGCCATTGCTGATGGCGTGTGCGTTCCTTATTCGCCAACTCCGCCTGTTTATTGTATAGGTCCTTTGATTGCAGATGCAGAGGAGCGAGCAGGTGAAGATGGAAATGAATGTTTGTCATGGCTTGACAGCCAACCGAGTAGAAGTGTTGTGTTCTTGTGCTTTGGCAGCCTAGGATCGTTCTCCGCGGCACAAGTGAAAGAGATAGCCCATGGGTTGGAAAGGAGCGGGCAGAGATTCTTCTGGGTGTTGAAAAAGCCAACACGAGATCAGAAAACCAAGCACATTGAGAAGAGTACTGCGGAGTTCGATTTGGAAGGTGTGTTGCCAAAAGGGTTCATGGAGAGAACCAAAGATAGGGGCATGGTGGTGAAGAAGTGGGCACCCCAAGTGGCAGTGCTGAGAAAACAAGCCGTTGGGGGGTTCGTGACTCACTGTGGGTGGAACTCGGTGTTGGAGGCGGTGGTTGCAGGAGTGCCGATGGTGGCTTGGCCGCTCTATGCCGAGCAGCACCTGAACAGGAACATTTTGGTGAATGATATGAAGATGGCTATTGACTTGGAGCAGAGAGAGGATGATGGGTTTGTGAGTGGGGATGAGTTGGAGAGAAGGATTAGGGAGTTGATGGAGTCGGAACAAGGGAGAGAGCTCAGGGGAAAAAGCTGGAAGATGAGAGAAATGGCTTTGGCTGCTTTGGGATCAGCTTCTGGCTCATCTACCAGAGTCCTGGCCAAGTTTGTTGAAGCACTGTAATTGAGTGGCTTTTGGATGTCGCATCTGTTCGATTCTTAATTTTTTTTTTTTTTTTTTTTTTCATTAAATGCATCGTGCATTTCAAGTTTCTTGATTGACAGCGTTTGGACGAGGAAAATTTTTGGGAAAATTTCAGTTTGTCCTCTCACTCTTTCAGTCAATTTGATAAAGAAATTCTAAACTTTTAAATCTCACTTTGAATTTTTAAACTTTAATTTGCTCTCACTTTGAACTCTTCTATTAGAGCATTCTCAATAGAAGAGTCAAATACTACTTTTATCTAAAATGGCTCTTTAAATGTTCAAAAAATCCTCTACCTTAGATTAGCCAAAAGAAAATGTAAAATAGATATTTGATTGGAATAGCTAAAAAAAAAGCTAAATGTAGCATCACTTTTTAAGGGAGCTATTTTATTTTTCATTGTTTCTCTCACATGTTTTCTCTTTTCTCAAATATTTTCCTACTTTTTCTCTGCATGTTCTATTTTTCTCAAAATTTTTCCTATTTTTACTCTCACATGTTCTCTTTTTTTTCAAAACTTTTCTTACTTTTAATAATATTTTAATAGAATATATAAAAATATAGCTAATTGGATGTAGAGACATTGAAAAATGGCTTATGTAAACTAGATAAAAGTAAATTTTTAGAAGCTATTTTATATAAAAATATGGTTCCTCCATTGAGAATGCTCTTAATTTTCAACATTAAACTCAAACGATTTGACTTTTTATACCCATTATACCCTCAATCAATGAAATTTCGAAATTCAAAATTGTCCACAACTACAACATCCACCTTCAACCCAAAACGGCATCGTTTTGGACTAGACAAAATTATATATATATAAAAGAAAAATATTAAAAATAAATAAACAGAGAGCCACTCCCCTGGTAGGTATGGGGGTGGATCCTCCACCCCTATTGCCAAGGGGTAGGTCCAGTCATCCCCAAAAATTCAAAAAAAAAAAATGGGAGGACAGTGTTTTTTTGGGTGAACCAATGCTGATAGAGGTGGTCAATTATTTGTGCTTGGGTGGTCCTTCCACCCCTCAAAACAATCGTAATTCTCTTTGTTTCGCGGCGTATCGGACCACTTCCGCTGCCCGGTGATACCACCACCTTAAACTGTATCATGAGAAATTTAGCCAATTCTACTCTTTCTTTTTCTTTTTTTTTTAATATTTTGCCTTTAAAAAAAACAAAAATTAATGTCCAAAATGATGTCATTTTTGGCTGGGTGGGTATTATAGTTTTGGGGTATAACACGGTGTAAATTTGGGATGAGGATATAATGGACATAAAAAGTCAAAATGTTTGACTTTAATGTTGAAAATTAATAAAAAAGTTTAAAATGAGAGCAAATTAAAATTCATGAGTCTAAAATGAGATATTTGAAAGATGAAAAATTTTTTTATCAAGTCAACTGAAAGTTCAAAAAAGTAAACTGAAGTTTCCTTAAAATTTTATCACGTGTTAATATCGTATAGTGGTAGACTTCCAAATTGTTGATATCAATAAGGAGGGATGCTAGAATACATTCCCCTCACCATCTCCCCACCATCTTTTTCTCTTTCAACATTTTGATTTTTTCAAAAAAAAAAAATAATAATAAAATAAAAACAAGAGAGAGAGGAGATGGTGAGGAGAATGAAAAATAACATTTGTCTATCAATAAGGTCGATGTGAGGTCTCAGCACTATTCATGATTGGAAATGGTCAAGAGAATTTAAAGGTAAGTCTATCAAGTATCAAAGCAGCAACTCTTGCTTCCTTAAACACTCACATGGCCTTATCATAAAAACCCATCTGGGCATAACCAGAAATCAGAGAATTATAGGAAATGACATTGCGTTTTGGCATTTTATCGAACAGCTGACGAGCCGTGTTTATATCACCACATTTACAATACATATGCAGAAGATTATTCAGCAAAAACAGACATGGTTTAAACGCACTTTTGTGATCATGTGGGTGGGCATGAGCAAGCTTGCCAAAGATAGGAGAACCAGGTTTGACATATAACTGGCTGAGAATGTTATTGTGGGTTGGGCAATGGTACAGTTTGCCAATCCAACTTGATATCTGGGATGAGGTAAAATGAAAAATATTTATTCTACGGCCTAAATTAAAATTTATGGGATTTAATGATTTATATCATTAATAACATCATATTTTAATGACTTGTCACAATCTAAATCATTAAATAAAGCAAATCAAAATCTAGTAAAAACTGAGGACCCGGGACAACCTTTCCTAACTTTAGGGATGCCAAGGTGGTTACGGTTAGTGGTTATTGGCAATAACCGTGAATCGTAATCGCCTTAGCGGTTAGTAGATTTCATTAACCGCAACCGCTGGTTAGCGGTTAGTGAAATAAATAACCGCCCGCTAACCGCTTTTTGAAAATTGAGCTTTTTTTGGGCTTTTTGGGCTTTCATTAAGGTTTTTTGGGCTTTTTTTTACCATCTTTTTATATATATATATATATATATATATATATATATATATATTTATAGTGTCTTCTTAGGCTCAATTGCTATAAAAAGAGCCTATATTAAAAAATCAAAAATATTTTACCCAAAATTTATATTTACTTGTACTTTAAAATTTTTTTCTTAAATATTAAATCATAACCGGTTAATTTTTTTTTTTTTTTAAAAAAACAACATATTAAAAAAAAAAAAAGTTTAGAATTCAGACAACTGTCACAACATATAAAAAAAAAATGTAAAAAAAAAAATCAACACAAAACATATAAAATAAGTTCAAATAAAACATTAAATGATACAAATAAAATATTAAAGCTTCATCAATCCTCTCATTTGGTCATATTATATATGTATTATTTATTATTATATAATCATATGATTTAATGATCAAGTCATCATGTGATATAATCATATAAATTATAGTGATAATATATAAATTATTAAAGTTATAATAATAATACATTAATACTTAAATTGTGTTTATAAGTAACGCATTGGTCATTGTTTAATTTAATGTCAATTACTTAATTTGATATTATACGAATCATATCATCATTGTACATTAATAATATGATTCACTTGAAGTCTTGAATAAAATATTTGAATTGTCATTGAATCATATGATTAAGTATTGATATTATACATTTATATTATTCATATGCTTATGTAGACTTATATAGACTTATAACATATATAAACTTATAATTTTATAGACTTATAAGTTTATAACATACATTGAAAATAAGTCTCTAGATATTTAATTGTTGTATTAATATGAATTGGTATACTTATGAGTTATGTCATATTATATATGTATAATTTGTTATTATATAATCAAAAGATTTAATGATGAATTGATCATGTGATATAATCATATAAATTATAGTGATAATATATTAATACTCAAATTGTGATTTAATAATCAAGTGATTGTGTTATATGTATAAATATTTTTATAATTATAATTATAAAAATATATTATATAAAAATGTGGTTAGCGGTTACAGTTAGTAAACCCAATAACCGCTAACCGCTAACCGATTATAGCGGTTAGCGATTTATATGTTTAAGCGGTTAGCGGGCGGTTAAACACCCCTACCTAACTTTAAGAAGGAAATTAGGAAAGTTTGGTATATATGCACTTTCACCTAAATAAGTAGTTGCATTAATAACCATCAAATATGGTAGTTCAATGGTCTCAAGAAAATTTCTATTAGGTTGGGCATGCACTAAGGCTTAAGTTCAACTTTCGTAATGGGAATCTCTTAGCCTATTAGTATTAGATACCTTGAGTCCTATTAATGCCTTGGTGGGATAGGTATTAAGTTATGGCTTGGTCAATCTTGAGGGAGCGCTTACAGTTCTCATCGTCTAGGCCCTTCCTGAGCGGCGCTTCGCAGGTTTGTGCTACTATGGTCACGCCCAAATAGAATAACTACAATTGGCCCCCCCCCACCCCACCAACATTTTTTTGAATAAATTTTTTTTAAAAAAAAAAAAAAAGAAAAAAGAAAAAAAGAAAAAAAAAAAGAAGTGGTTGCATTATTAATTAGAAAGAAGTGGTTGCATTGTTGACAAGTGTCTGTGTGCGCGGAATATATCTCAGCTTCCTGGCTATCATCTTATGTCTATCACTTCCTTCAACTCACTGAGTCACTGCGTACGTTATTCAAACAAAACCAGAGAAGCCAAAATACAAGATGCAAGACACCATCGTCCTCCTCCCAGCTCCAGGCATGGGCCACATCATCTCCATGATTGAGCTCGGCAAGCTCATCCTCCATCACTACGGTCACAAATTCTCCATCACGATCCTCCTCACCACCGGCTTCATTCCGGACAGCTCAGGCGTCACCTCCTATATCCACCGTATCTCCCAATCCAACCCCTCCATCTCCTTCCATCACTTGCCCTCTGTCTCCGTAGACACCACCCCAACTCGCAGCGGCGCCGCCATAGCGTTCGAGTTTATCCGCCTCAGCTTAGCCCATGCCACAGATTCACTCCAACAAATCTCCTCCTCATCCACCATTCGTTCCCTTATCATCGACGTTTTCTGCACCTCTGCTCTTCCCACAGCAAAAAATCTCAACCTTCCTGTTTATTATTTCTTCACTTCCGGTGCTTATTGTCTCGCTGCCTTCTTATACCTCCCCAAGATCTACAAGCAAACCACCAAGAGCTTCAAGGACCTCACCACCACCGACCTTCACTTTCCAGGAATGTCGTCACCGTTGAAAGCAACACATATGCCTCAACCGACACTCGACCGTGACGACCCTGCTTATTGTGACACGCTCTATTTCTGTTCACATCTTCCAAAATCAAATGGGATTATAGCTAACACGTTTGAGGACCTGGAGCCAAAAGCCTTAAAGACCATTGCTGATGGCGTGTGCGTTCCTGATTCGCCAACTCCGCCTGTTTATTGTATAGGTCCTTTGATTGCAGATGCAGAGGAGCGAGCAGGTGAAGATGGAAATGAATGTTTGTCATGGCTTGACAGCCAACCGAGTAGAAGTGTTGTGTTCTTGTGCTTTGGGAGCCGAGGATCGTTCTCGGTGGCGCAAGTGAAAGAGGTGGCCTACGGGTTGGAAAGGAGTGGGCAGAGATTCTTGTGGGTGGTGAAAAAGCCACCACGCGATGAGAAAACCAAGCAGGCTGAGAATTTTACTGCAGAGTTCGATTTGGAGGGTGTGTTGCCAGAAGGGTTCCTGGAGAGAACCAAAGACAGGGGCATGGTGGTGAAGACGTGGGCACCCCAAGTGGATGTGCTTAGAAAAGAAGCCGTTGGGGGGTTCGTCACTCACTGAGGGTGGAACTCGGTGTTGGAGGCGGTGGTTGCAGGAGTGCCGATGGTGGCTTGGCCGCTCTATGCCGAGCAGCAGCTGAACAGGAACGTTTTGGTGAATGATATGAAGATGGCTATTGACTTGGAGCAGAGAGAGAATGATGGTTTTGTGAGTGGGGATGAGTTGGAGAGAAGGGTTAAGGAGTTGATGGAGTCTGAACAAGGGAGAGAGCTTAGGGAAAAAAGCAGGAAGATGGGAGAAATGGCTTTGGCTGCTTTGGGAACAGCATCTGGTTCGTCTACCAGAGCCCTGGCTAAGTTCGTTGAAGCACTGTAATTGAGTGGGGTTGGGATGTGGATTGACGTTGATTGATGAGATGGAGTGGCTTTTGGTTTTTATATTTTTATGTGGATGAGTTTGGTTGGAAACCTGAGAGAAAGTGTTTGATTAATGTTGACCCTCGGAATGGGATGCTCTTGTAGAGAGTGGAGTAAAGAATTGGAGGAGTAAAGGCTTGAATGCTGTATTACTCGACTTCTTTTGAGTGCTTTAGTTTACAATCTCTGGAAGGAGATAAATAATTGAAGGCATGGGAATCAATTGCAAACCGAGGAAAAGCGAATTTCAGACAAGGAAAATAGCTAGAGTGTGTTGGGGCTGCTGTTTTGGTTGAAGGTATCTTCTGAAGTTGCTGCAGAATCCTGAAGTTGCTGCAGATGTAGAGCATTGTTGGAGCTTTTATAGAGTAAAATAGGTAGATTGGTATTTGGGCTGCTTGTTCTTTTTGTGCATCGGGTTTCAATTATTGGCTGGAGGTACAGAGGCTGCAGATACTGCTTCTATTTGATATAGCTAGTGCTGAGTTTTTCCAGATTTTCTGTTTTCTGGGAATTGACTTTTATAGTTGCTGTATAGTTTGGATATTCCTTAATGTATAAGTTAGTGTTTAGGAGACATGTTGGTGTTTCCTGAAAGTTTCTGGCTAAAAACTGCTAGAATACTCGGTCCATTTACTCATTCATAAAATAACGTAGTATTGAAAGTCGGTGTTTTTGGTAATTAGTCTTTTTCGTAAGAATATTAATTAAATAATTAAATTTATTTATTTATTTATTTTTTGTAAGTTTATAATTTTAGAACAAGTGGTAATTTAATTAAATATTTATTAAAAGAGAATTTGAGCTCACACTTAAATAAATAAATTTACTTATTCCTATAAGATTTTGGGACAAGGAGAAAATATCTCTTAATGGGCTCCACTCATTTTTACAGTTATTTACAACATTATCCTCACCTCTTATTGGGCAAAACATGTATGCACTACCTTTTTACTTGAGGATAAAAAGAGATAAGAGAGAAGACCCTGGCAAAGACCTCTCTCTCTCTCTCTCTCTCATTTCTTGTATATATATACCTCACTCAATATACACCGAGATTCATGAATACTAGAGGCAAATTTTTCTTTTATTTTTTATTCACAAACAAATATGTTAACTTAAGCATTGTAGAGTTTTCGGCTTCAATTGATAACTTTTTGACCTCATTTTTGTTTTGCAAAAATCTCATTGTCGTACAAGAGGTTCTTCACAGCTTAGCCATCAAGAAAATCACTGGGTAGCAAATTCTTGGACCAGAAAACGCTCAAATTTGGATTTTTAATTTTAAGAATAAGGTCTTTAAATTTTGCTCAAATTTTAAATATATTACTCCGTCATTTTACTATCAAAGTTAACTATTTATTATTTATTAGATATATCTCATATGTTTGACACTCCAGTATCTATACTAGCCCCGATATGGGTTCATGGGCCGTGATTCATAGCACGCCAGGCTTTCTTCTTTTTTTTTAAAAAAAAAAAAAAAAAAAAATTGCCGGCGTGCATAATTGGGACCCCATTGATTTTTTTTCTAGAGATGAGAGAGAGGGAGTTCGACCAATCCCACAAGATAAATTACTCCACCGCCAACTACTCTTCGGACTAAACTACAAACAAGTTGTTGCCACATTATTAACAATTGACGTTGTTTTTTTTTTTTAATCTTTACTTTCTTTATATATCATATTTACATGTATGTGGACAAAAGCTCTGAGAGAAGCCGAAAACAAACCCACAGAGAAGCCAAATAGAAGATGCAGGACACCATCGTCCTAGTCCCAGCTCCAGGCATGGGCCATATCATCTCCATGGTTGAACTTGGCAAGCTCATCCTCCACCACTACGTTCACAAGTTCTCCATCACTATTCTTTTCACCACCGGCTCCGATCTGGACACCCCAAGCATCACCTCCTACATCCACCGTGTCTCCCAATCCAACTCCTCCATCTCCTTCCACCGATTACCCTCGGTCTCTATTGACACCACCCCGACTCGCAGCATCCTCGCCACAGCTTTCGAGTTTATCCGGCTCAGCATAGCCCATGCCCCCCATGCACTCCAACAAATCTCCAACTCATGCACCATTCGTGCCCTTGTCATCGACCTTTTCTGCACCTCGGCTTTTCCCATAGCCAAAGATCTTAACCTTCCTGTTTATTATTTCTTCACTTCCGGTGCTTATTGTCTCGCCGCCATGTTATACCTCCCCAAGATCCACGACCAAACCACCAAGAGCTTCAAGGACCTCACCGCCACTGAGCTTCACTTCCCAGGAATATCGTCGCCGTTGAAAGCGACACATATGCCTGAACCAACACTCGACCGTGACGACCCTGGTTATTGGGACATGCTCTATTTCTGTTCACATCTTCCAAAATCAAACGGGATCATAGCTAACACATTTGATGACCTGGAGTCAAAAGCATTAAAGGCCATTGCTGATGGCGTGTGCGTTCCTGATTCGCCAACTCCGCCTGTTTATTGTATAGGTCCTTTGATTGCAGATGCAGAGAAGCCAACAAGTGAAGATGGAAATGAATGTTTGTCATGGCTTGACAGCCAACCGAGTGGAAGTGTTGTTTTCTTGTGCTTTGGGAGCCGAGGATCGTTCTCGGTGGTACAGGTGAAAGAGATTGCCCATGGGTTGGAAAGGAGTGGGCAGAGATTCTTGTGGGTGGTGAAAAAGCCACCACGCGATGAGAAAACCAAGCAGGCTGAGAATTTTACTGCGGAGTTTGATTTAGAGGGTGTGTTGCCAGAAGGGTTCCTGGAGAGAACCAAAGACAGGGGCATGGTGGTGAAGACGTGGGCACCCCAAGTGGGTGTGCTTAGAAAAGAAGCCGTTGGGGGGTTCGTGACTCACTGTGGGTGGAACTCGGTGTTGGAGGCGGTGGTTGCAGGAGTGCCGATGGTGGCTTGGCCGCTCTATGCCGAGCAGCAGCTGAACAGGAACGTTTTGGTGAATGATATGAAGATGGCTATTGACTTGGAGCAGAGAGAGAATGATGGTTTTGTGAGTGGGGATGAGTTGGAGAGAAGGGTTAAGGAGTTGATGGAGTCCGAACAAGGGAGAGAGCTCAGGGGAAAAAGTTCGAAGATGAGAGAAATTGCTTTGGCTGCTTTGGGATCGGCATCTGGTTCGTCTACCAGAGCCGTGGCCAAGTTTGTTGAGGCACTTGGATAGTGTTTGGAAGTAATTGCAAACTGTGATTAGGAAAATGATTTTCTCGGTACATCTGTTTCAAGAAAAATCATGGAATTTTGCTCATGATTAATGGAAATGTAATTCATGAGCGGGATTCAGATAATTAAGTGTATGTTTAATAATTCATAAAAAAGAAAAGAAAAAGTGCATGTTAGTTTAAATTTTTTAAATATGTTTGAGTTGGTCCAGTTTCTATCATTTGACGAATTAAATGACAAGCGACGTATCTTTTTCTTTTTCCTCTGATTTGTCATAGTTACATAATTATCTTTTTTTTTTTTTTTTTTGTAATAAATAAGGAGAAGCCCTATAGTTTTTTTGGGTCACTGCAATTAGTTCATATTATTGGTGAGGATCAACCTTCAAAGTCAGAAGATTGACATAACAACGAATATATATATATATATATATATATATATATATATGGTTTTGTTTCTTTGGTTCCTAACTTTGTTTTCGAGGAAGAGTAATCCTATATACTACATTATACTACTATTTCATCATATTAATGTCTCTCAATTAACTTTTAGATTAGTTATTGTTGAAAATTACTTAAAATAGCTCATATGAACCCATGGGTGATGTTAAACATCACGCTGGGCGTGATGCACGCCTGGCTGATGTGATATTTTAAAATAATAAAATATAATATTTTATTATTATAATTATTAAAAATAAAAATAAAGAAAAAAGAAAAAAGAAGCCGGGCGTGCACGACGGCGTATTTTGTATCATCACTCTGAAGGTAGTTATGCCCACTACCACCAAACTCTACTAGATTTTAAAGTTTCCTACTCTTGTCCGCTACATTGCAGTAAATAGTTTTTAATGAAATAAAATTTCCGCTGCTTGAGTTAATTATTGTTTTCACTTTTTCGTCCAAAACGGATTAGAGAATATTCAGTTTATAGCTAGAATTTTTTTTTTAGAAATCCTAAAGCTATAAATAAGACACATATCCAGTAATTAAAAATAATAAAAAAATATTATTTTAGATTTAAATAAAAATAAAAAATAAAATTATAAAATATTAAGGGGTGGCCGAAGCTACCCCAGCCCCTAACTGGGGTGGTCCGGCCAACCCCAAACCGGAAAGCCACCCCAACCCCCAATTGGGGTGGTTCGGTCGGGGGTGGCCAACCAGCCCTTAATATTTTATAATTTTTTTTTTTATTTTTATTTAAATCTAAAATAATATTTTATTATTATTTTTGGTTAGTGGATAGATGTCCTATTTGTGACTTTAGGATTTCTAAGAAGAAATCCTAATTATGAACTTGATATTTTTCAGTCTATTTTGAATTGGAGAAGATCCTATTCCATAGAAAATGACAATTTAAGCTTTTGTTTTACCGCCTTTAGGATTAATTCCAGCCGTGTCCCCAAAGCCATGCCTATAAATAGCCCGTGCGATGCTTGTGTATTTCAAATCACAGCAATGCTCTCTCCCTCTCTCACGAGTCACATACTAAGAGATTCTAAATAGTGAGAAATATATATATTTTAGTAATAAGCTTTAAATCTTAAAGCTTTGGAGCTACTTAAAGTGAGAATGCTAGGTATAATTCTTTTATCTTTAGTTTATGTCAATTCTAGTTATTATAATTTAAATTATGTAGTTATGATGTCTAAATTGCTCGGGAAAATGTGATTGAATATCTTAGAGAAGGATATTATTACAAATGCGTCGTTGTGCTACCTAAATTTTATTAGGTATTTTACAATAGTGTCGTTGTGATGCCCAAGTAATATTAGAAGTTTTAGATAAATATTACATTAATGTCGTAGTAATGCCCATTTAAAAATATGTGGTAACACTACATAGTCATTATGATACCCGAGTGACATTGTAATATTTTAGGTATATGTCGTTATGCTGTCCAATTTTTGATAGAACATAGGGAGAAATTAAGAGGTCGTTATTTTAGCCTTTTAAATATAATTTTAAACTAATATATGGTGGCGCGCAGGCGCACTAAATGCAGTGGATATTAAAATCAAGGGTTAGAGCAGGAATCCAGCTTAACGGTTTACGATGAAAAGTAAGTATAACTACTTACTGAGCATAGTACTATTTTAGTAAGTATAACTAATTACTGAGACTGATACTATTTTATGAAGCTTTCGAAGTATGATTATTACATGAGCTTGAATATTTTATGAGTAACATGATTATATGATGATTATTACATGAGCCTGAATATTTTATGAGTAACATGATTATATGCTTTCAATTATTTTTACATTGAAATAAGTTGCGAAATGAAAGGAGTTGATTATGAGAACAAAAGAATGATTTTAAGAGACATATATATATATATATATATATATATATATATATATATATATTTTAGTTTATAAACTAAATTAAAGTGTTTTTTAGTATTAACAATCTAGAATATTAATACATAGATGTATTATCTTAGTCTTAAGTATATAGTATTTTTTTAAAAAATAAGTGATCATATAATTTTTTTTCTCTTATTATTTTCAATATATTTTCTTGACGTGTCAAATGTAACACGTCAATAATTTCTTGACGTGTCACATTTTGACACGTCGGTAGATGTCAAATGTGTCCATTTCTGCGAATCAGCACCATGGCGTGTCATTTTGACACGTCCAGTAATTAATGGCGTGTTATTGTTTCACACGTCAAAGTGATAATTAATAATATTAATTGTTTTTGAAAATATATATAACAAAACCAAATTTTGGTACCTATATTAGGTAACAAAATTAAATTGATATATATATATATATATATACCTGATTCAAAATTTAATTAATGGTACCTATATTAGGTAACAAAATTTAATTGGTATATGTATAATTATATATATATCACGTTTTCAATATTGTAGGAGTATTATAAACTAAAAAATTAAAGTGTTTTTTTAGTATTAACAATCCAGAATATTAATACATATATGTATTATCTTAGTCTTGAGTATATAGTATTTTTTTTTAAAAAAAGTGATCATATAATTTTTTCTCTTATTGTTTTCAATATTTTCTTGACGTGTCAAATGTAACACATCAATAATTTATTGATGTTTCACATTTTGACACGTCAATAATTATTAACGTGTCAAAAGATAGGTCAATAATTATTGACATGTCAAAATGGCACGTCAATAATTATTGGTGTGTCATTATTCTATACATCAAAAATTAATTAATTAATAACATTAATTATTTGTTTTAAAAAAAATTATATATATATATATATATATATTTTTTTTTTCTATTCATGTATAATTGGTATATGTTGTCATATATTAAGAGATATATTCAAACCCATTAAAATTTTATAAAACTAGTTAATGCTCTTGTCTCTTAACATTCTTATGCATTACCTATTAAATGTTTATAGACAATAATAAATATGTACATATTTCTTGTGGTTTGTACTCTTTTAATTTATTTTGAAAAAATTATTATGGCTACATCACGTTTTCAATATTGTAGGAGTATTATAAACTAAAAAATTTAAGTATTTTTTAGTATTAACAATCTAGGATATTAATATAAATACGTGTTCTCTTAGTCTTTAGTATATAGTATTTATAAAAAAAAATAAGTGATCATTATGAAGAAGATTTTCAAATTTTTATTTATTGCCGTGTCACACGTGGCACGTAAAAAAAGGGCATTGGGAAGGCGCGAGCCAACTGCCTCCCTTTTCTTTTTGTCCTTTGTTTTTCCCTCCTCCTCTAAGTTCTCTTTCTTCCTCCTCTCGCGCACGTACAGTAGCTCATTTTTCACTCAGTTTTTTTTTATTTTAAATTTTTTTTCCCCTTCTTCTTTCTTCTTTCTTCTGTTCTATTCCTTTTCTCACGCCTCCCCTGCAGCTTCCCCTCTTATTTTCTCATAAACCCATCTTCTAGATCTCTCCAACGCCTCCCCAGCAGTCATGAAATTTTCCGAGGAAATTGCCACCACCAATGATTTGTCCCCACAGATAAAGCTCTTGTTCGTGGAGATGGGCGTGGGTTATGTTTAACGTCGATTACAGGTGCCCTCTTACATGTACGTGTATATATATATTTCTTTTCTTTTCTTCTTCTCACGCCCACCTCCCTTGTTTATAGCTTAAACAAAAGAAAAGAAGAGAAGAGAAGAGAAGAGATCCTACCTGCGAAGGAAAAGGTGAAGAAGAAAGAGAAATGGAGAGAGAAGGGAAGGGGTCTGAATATTTGGGGATTTTAAGGTATATATATGTGTAGTGAATTCATGAGATTTTAGGAGTTTTGTAGGGATTTATATAGGTTTTAAGTTGCAACTGGACTTTTGATGATAGAACATGAAGTAATTGGTTCAGATGTGGAGCTAAAATTTAATTGAAAAGAAAAAATTTAATTGCTGATGGGTTTGGTAGAAAGAAAGAAAGAAGAAACAGTCAGTGGGATGGATTTGGAGCTTAATTTGGTTTTGGTTTTTCGCCTCTGGTTTTCTCTGGATGAAGAAAAGTGAAAGAAGAAAAGAAGAAAAAAGGGTTTGGGAGAAAGAAAGAAGAAATGGCATGCGATGCTAGCCAGTAAGATGTTCTCCAGTGCCGGCAATGTGGGTATTGGTGAAAAAAACCAGAATGGAGGGCTACCATGAGCCTTGAATTTGATGCTCTCCTTGCTAATGGCACTTGGTCCTTATGCCCAAAACCTTTACATCAGAATATTGTTCGCAATAAATGGGTGTACAAAATCAAACGTAAACAAGATAGATCTATAGAACGGTTCAAGGCGCGACTTGTGGCTAAAGGCTTTGATCAGAAAAGTGGGGTTGATTATACTAAAACTTTTAGCCCTGTTATTAAATCCATGACCATTCGGGTGGTTTTAGCGTTGGTTGTTCACTATGATTGGTGCATTCGTCAGTTAGATGTTTCAAATGCCTTTTTACATGGACACGTCTCATAAATTGTATTTATGAAGCAACCCAGAGGATTTGAGGATGCTTCCCATCCTGATTATGTTTGTCGCCTTCACAAAGCGATTTATGGCCTTAAGCAGGCACCACGAGCCTGGTTTACTTGCCTATCTCAAGCATTATTTGATATTGGTTTTCAATCATCTAACGTAGACACATCTTTGTTCACCTACTATAAATTTGACATAGCTTTGTATGTCTTAGTTTATGTAGATGATATATTAATTACAGGGATAACCAAGGCTTCTATCCTCTCTGTTGTCAAACAATTGCAAGCTGTATTTGCAATGAAAGATCTTGGTGATCTTGGTTTCTTTCTTAGAATGCAAGCTCATCATGATTCCACGGAATTACATATTCAGCAATCCAAATACATTGTGGACTTATTGCGCAAATCATCCATGGTAGGTGCCAAGCCGTATGTAGCTCATACAGTGTCTGGCTCCAAACTTTCCGCAAATCATGGTGATCCCCTATCTGAGCCTGACACTATTACCTATCGTCAAGTAGTTGGTGCATTGCAATATTGCACCATCACTAGGCCGGATATCGCTTATTCAGTGAATCAATTATGTCAATTCATGCACTCACCAACCACTATTCATTGGATTGCTGCCAAGAGGGTTTTACGTTATCTTAAGGATAGTGTGGATCATGGTTTATTTTATCGCAAGGGATCTCTCTCCTTAGAAGCCTTTTGCGATTCAAATTGGGCGGGCGATCCGGATAGTCGTTGGTCTACTACGAGCTTCGGGATTTTTTTGGGGTCTTGCCTTGTGTCTTGGTGTGCCAAAAAGCAATATGTTGTTGCTCTTTCAGCACAAAGGTGGAATACCATGCAATGGCGTTTACGGCTGCAGAAACCTATTGGCTTCGAATGTTGCTCAAAGATCTTCATATTTCCTTATCTACACCTCCTACATCGTGGTGCGACAATATAGGCGCTCTTGCTCTTGCGTCTAATCCGGTCTATCATGCTCGCACTAAACATATCGAAGTTGACTATCACTTTATTCGTGAAAAAAGTGGTGAATAAGAATTTTATTGTCAAGTTCATCTCCACACATGATCAACTAGCCGATGTTTTTACAAAAGGTCTCACGACAGCCCGTTTTTGTATACTTCATGACAAGCTTTCGGTGATTCCTCCTCTCCTTAGCTTGAGGGGGGCTGTTAGAGATAATAAAGACAAGAGCCCATCTTCTAGTCAAAGACTCCAAAGAGATAAAGTTCAAGGACTCTCCTTCCAATCAAAGACTTCAAAGAGATAAAGTTTACGTACATTGTATTTAACTTGCATTCAATCTATAATTCTTAGAATAGAAAAGTCCTACTGCAAATTGTAGTAGAGTTCTAGTTCTACTTTATATTGTTCATTTACTCTCTATGTAATGAAATAGGTTCACGTGTGTTTTGGCTTGGAAGCCAAAAACACTTTCACATCTTACAATGGGCTCCTTAACAATAAACAGAAAAATAATGCCGAAAATAAGACAGTACAAAAAAACGGCCATTTCTTCACGTGGTAAACAGTAATATTTTTTTGGCACGTCAGTAAATGCTGACGTGTCAAAAGTAGAACGTCAACAAATTATTTACTGACGTGTTAAAATCTACCCGTCAAGAATTCCTTACGTGTTGATTTCAACACGTCAGCATTTACTGACATGTTGTTTTAAACACGTCAGTAAATTTGAGTCAAATTTAGTCTAACATTATTTTAAAATTAATAAATAATGAATTGATTATTTACTGACGTGTCAAATACTAACACGTCAAGAATTGTTGACGTGTCAAAGTGACACGTCAACAATTGTTGACGTGTTAAAGTGACA